>NC_079382.1:2685000-2967500 GCF_021018895.1 Seriola aureovittata
ACTTTGACCACATCATGTATGTTTAACATGTGTTCAAGAGATGTCAAACATGACACAATGTTGTTTAAGAGGAAAAAAGCGAAAGAATATTTACGTATATCTCTGGCCAAAATAAACACAACACTGCATTAAACCCAAACAGCTTGCAAGCTCATTATTATTACCCGTGCTCTTTATTTTGAGTTGCATTAGGATACACTGTTGTAATATGTGTACCTGACTCATAGCAGCCAAAGCCAACCAGATATTGCCAAAAAGCTGTCTAATTTAGCATCAACATCATGTAAAAGAGTGGTGTATGTACTGTGTAATCTATGTAATGAATGCAGTAACCTAACAATACCAATTCAAACACAGCACATTCCTCCATAATTGACCAGTAGAGTCCACAACCTGTAAATTCAGGTCTTATTGCTACAGTAACTTCACATTAATTTTAGTGCACAGATTACTAAATTGTGCTCACAAAATACACGTGTCAACAATGTCATATCATCTTTATAAGGAATAATAAACTAATGCTTTTTAACAGCTGGTCAAAAAGCTGGTACAGTAAACCTTGTTCAGAGAAAATGGGATCCATAGGCTCTGGGTGTCTTGTGTTATGTCTGTCTGGTCAGATGCCTCCTCATGTGTAGAGCAGGTTTCTTCTCACTCCGGCTTTGCAGCTGCTCAGACAAGAAACAAAAATGAACACAAACATTCATCAACTGTTTTTATGCACAGTATCTGTTAGAATTACTTCTGAAAATGTGGTACAAACAACACAAGATTTGTTTCCAAAGGTATACAGTGACTGTACACGTGTAGTAACTTTTTACCATAAAACTAGTGACGGACTTACTCAATGTTGTCACAGTTCAGCCAGTAATTACACTAAATAACATTTCCAGAGACATCTTTACATTATTTTACATAGTCTGACAGCTTGTAAGTAGACTAGACAATGACTGGATCCATTTTGATAATTGATTAATAATTTAAATATGTTTTAATGAAAAAAATGGCAAAAAAAAAAAAAATGTTTCCAACCTATCAAACATGATGATTTCCTTCAATACAATGAAGAGGTCACCTTGGACTCAAAGGTACTGGGATAAATTTCACTTCACTGACATTTTATAAACGAAACGATAAAATCCATGAAAAAAAAAATCTAGTTGCTGGACTAAAGTTGATACTTCAAAGTAAATGCTGTGCCCAGGAGAAGTCAGAGGCAGGAATTAATACCGATATCGCATCGATAGTCCTTAGTCTGAGACTGACAAACCAAACCTCATTCAGGAATGGGACAGTTTTATTCTCTCTTCTGAACTGGTAAGTCTACGTGGGTAATAGATAGATGAAGATGACATTACCTTTATATTTTTAAGTCACTCATCAATTCGGCACATCTTTTAATTATGAAATATATCAAGTAATAAGTTATTTAAAAAATAAACTTCTGTAACTCGTTTGTTTTCCCAGTGACACATCTCCTTCCAACCACGCTACTAAGCTAACACACACGGCTAGCGCTAACTGATAAAAGTGGCAGTGGAGTGTAACGTTCTTTCACTCACTTAAATAATGGCTGCAGTTTTTAAAAATCGGCATGTAACCGACACACGTTACCGGCCATGACTACTATCATCGTTAAAAACTCACCCTGCGTCTAGTCGAAGCTTCCTCCCCGGTGGCGGAGGCTGAAAAGCCTTGAACCGAGCCCGGGAAGCTAGACTCCGGTCACTCGGTATCGAATCCCAAACTCTGCTACCGGGAACGACAACGTAGAAGATCACCGGAGCCGTGCAGACATAACGGACATTTACATCCAGTCGTTATTCTTTCGCGGATGGCAAACTGTAAACATCACCTGCGCTGTTTCCAGTGTTTCAGGTTACTGAAATTCACATTCTGCTTACATCAGGTCAGACCGCCATGTTACTGTACAGGCATGGTGGTCCACACCGTCCCCTATGTGCAGAGAGTGGAATGACACCGAGTATCTACAGTAGCAGCCGTGGGTTCAATCCTTGCAGTCAACAAATATCTTGGGGATGTCATCAAATACATTTGAACAATTACATTTGAACATACAAACAATTTTTTATTTTATTACTATTTTTGTTTTTTTGTGAGCACTGCCCTCTTTAGGCATTTTTGAGCTTCAGTTAACGTTCACATTAAATGTCAGAATTTGGAAAAAAATGTGACACATTGACTTGTGTCAGATTGGCAGGTTTGAGTATTTCTGAAACGGCTCTCCAATCTTTGTTACTCTGTGAGCTATTTTCACAAAATAAAAGGGGCTGATCACTCCTCATGTCTTATAGTACTGGTACATTTATTGACTTATCGTATCAAAACACTCACAAACTGATCTCCAAAACAAATCAGAGGAACAAGATGATTTAACAAGTCATCAAATATCAATATCCAAAACTCACATTCTGTACTACAACATCTGAAACTCACATCAGACAAAAATCTGAGTCATGATTCAGTCAACCTGACCACACACATCTGATAACACCACTGCCAATAAACGTCCATAAATCTGCTTAGAAATCCGAAAACAAAGAAGCTCCTCAGTCAGTTATGCAGTGATGGTTGTCACTACATCAATGGTGCATAACAAACGAGAACTTAAAAAAGTCAATTTAATTCACTTCATTTTCCAAAATGTAGACAAACATGGGCTAAAAAATTGGGGTTCAAGTTGAAGCCCATAGTTTAAGTCACTGTATCCATGGCAACATATTTCTTCTTCTTGGAAAAGTTTAGTTTGAATCTGTTCTCTTATCAGATGAGTTGCTGCCACTGATGATCACTCTGATGTAAACAAACTTGACAGTAACCCATTTGACTGACAACTGGCAAATAATTATCTGGTGTTGAGGAGGCGTGGCTATGTCTGTGTATTCGATTTAGTTGCATTTGCAAGAGATTTACTGAGTGAAGTTGTGTTGCTTAAAGTTTGATTTATACATCCATGGTTTGTACAGACTATATTCTCAGAACCTTTGGGTGAGCTACTCTAAAACAGAGGGTGAGCTACTGGTAGCTCGTGAGCCACCTGTTGGAGACCGCTGCTCAAGAGTTTTTACTCAGAATGGTGCAAAAAACAAAATCAAAATCATCAAGTGAGCAGCAGTTCTGTGGATTGGATTCACACTGTGTTGATGAGAGAGGTCAGAGAATGACCACTCGCATTCAGAGTGCAGGATCATCAAAATTGGACTTTTCAAGTCTTGAAGCCTAGTCTAATAAATCTGTAATTCTGCTGAGGCTCACAACAACATGAATCAATGGTCCCAACCTGGCTTTTGTCAACAGTTCAGGCTGGTGGAGGTGGTGCAGTGGTGTGGAGAATGTTTTCTTGGCACACTTTGGGCCACCTAATACCAATCAATCATCACTTGAATGCCACAGCCTATCTGAGCACTGCTACTGACCGTGTGCATTCCTTAATGGACAAAACTTACCATCTTCTAAGTGTCCTCCCCAGTCACCAGGTCTGAATCCAGATGTTGGGATGTTGTAGAACAGGAGATTGACAGCTGACGCACATGCAGAAACGATGTGCTGCAATCATCTCAACATGGACCAGAACCTCAAAGGGAAGTTTCCAACATGCTGTAGAATCCGCACCACCGAGAACTGAGGCTGTTTTGAGAGCAAATGTGAGTCATATTGTGTACTGAATTTTTATTTATCATTATTCATTTACATTTCATCTTATTCGTTTATATCCTAGTTATATGTTTGTTCATAATGTGTCATTATGTGGTCATGCTGCATGAGAACTACTTTACCACTAAGAAAATGATGGAGGGGAGTCCAGTCGTGAAGTCCAGGAACATGTGGGAGCAGGCTAAATCCTGACAGGTGAGGACCACTCCTGCGGGAAGGCTGAAGAGAGCAGGTCACTGGATGAACCTGTGGATGGACAAAATCTAAAAAAATAAAAAATATTAGGAGCAACAGGCACTCGAATTGGGGAGCTTTACTTACCTAGCGATTTACAGTACCTCCATCACTGTTACTGAGGACACAGAGCCCAAAATGACCATGAATTAAATTTTTAATTATCTGTTGTTATAACACTGCTAGTACTATGAAATAGCAGCACATAACTTCTAAAAAAAAAACAAGTAATAACATATTAAATATACAGATTCTGAATGTTCTGTTGGCTGAGACAATAACCGCTTTCACTTGAACAGAAATTATGTCTCATAAAATGAAAAAAAAAGTGCTTTCTTGCTTTGTTATTACAAATGGTACAAGGCGACTAACTGAATCTTAATTTAAATCTGGCCTAGATAATATATGACTGTATATTTTCTGTATGGATGGTGGTGATGGGCCACATGATGTGAGAACAGCTTTTAAGTGTTTTCATTCATTTAACGCACAGAGCACAGTAACTTTCTATTTCCAGCATTACAGCGAGAACAGCCACTGGATGAAGCCTTCCTCAGGAGGTCAGGACCAAATCAACCATTTTAACCAAGATGTTACATGTTCACTGAATACCCTGAAACACAGCATCTGCAGGGGGTGATGGGCTATGATTAGGAAAAAAAAAACAAAAAAAAAATCATTCAAAGGTAAATGAAACCTTCAGTATTTGGTAAATATTTGATGCCCCTCACTAGTCCTCTCTGTTGTGAAAGTACAAGCCTGCAGTAGTTAGCAACTCATCTATTGGCACTGAAATACAAACATGATGGAAGGCTCAATTTGGATGATACATCTGGGCTCAAACATTAAAAAAAACATATGCTACTGTACATAAAGTAACAGCAGGATGACAAGGTGCAAAGTGAAAACATGTCTGAGCTAAACTACTGTAGTTTATCCCGCCAAATAAGAAGTTTAAGCCATTAAATGTCTGATTTCACTGAAAAAGCTTCTTTTTTTTAAGTATAAAATGAAATGTAGTCAGAGATCCAGGGTGCTCTCTTAATGCTGAGCAATGCTGTTCTTTGTGCCATCAAACAGTTCAAAGTGCATGCATGGTGATAAAGATTTGGTCACAAGCATAATCCACATGGGAAGTATTTCAGCAGCAACGGCAGAACACATACAGTGAGTCAGTGGCCAAATTTGTGTTCATGTGCCCTCAAAGGGTCACGAGATTAATCTTAACGAGAAAATTAACAGGTTAAAAAAAACCATGCAAAAATAGTTTCCAGATGTTCCTCTCATCTTTGCTTTTTTTCTTATAAATTACTGGGCAACATTGCCTCTTATTGCCTCTCTTGGTTGACTTGGTTATAGCCAGTGGATCACTGTAACGATGGGTTACAAGTAAATATTGCTTTATTTCAAGGTATCACAGGGCATAAAGGTCGGAAAACACTGACCTAGGTGATGAAAAATAATTACATTAATTATCTCATCATGATTATTATTGGGAAGTACTGGGCATTTAGCATGAGTAGCAACATCCACAGTGCCTAAACAAAGAAAAAAGCCCCACTGCAACACATTCAAACTTCATCAGAGTCAATGTCTTAGTAAATGATGCAACAACTGACTAGCACCACAAGTAACATAATATTAAGTAAACATAGAGTAAAAACTAACCTTGCACATCAGTGTACTGGGTCCTATCACTCAACACACTTGTGGATCGATCGGGATGTCAAGAGAATGGATGAATATTACGTTATATAATCAACTGAACTACGGAGCTCCCATGAAAATGACACTTTCCTAACGTTGACAGTTTAAGCTGCACAAACACTTTTATCAGCAAAAGAAATATAATAAACAGTGACGTTAGGGTTCTAACACCCTTAGTGTTTGGGCCCCTGATAGAAAGGCATTCTCAGGCTTATTACTCAGTGTTGAGTAAAAGAAAATGTTTTCCACCACTTTTTGAGATCCATGGTGAATAATAATAATAATAATAAAAAAAAAATCAAGCTTTTTGAAATACTTCCCATGTACCAGGAGGTTTTCTCTCTCAAACTTAAACAACCCAGGCTGTTCTTCCAAAAGGCATCTGATGGAGGGCAATGAAGGGTAAAGCACTTTCAACAGAATCAGATACAGTAAATATTTTTACATAGTTTGTTATAGACAGATTCACAGATTAAAGGGTAATCCTCGCTGAATGTTTCCAATGATAAATGATAAACAGAAGTGCACAACAGAGCGGGAAACCAATAACCAAATACATTCATAAATGCAAAAAACGTAAAAAAAAACAAAAAACAAAAAACATTACAAACAAATGACAACAATGACAACCATCCATAACCGTACACCACTATAGTAGATACAAAATGCAGAGTACATAAACATTAGGCTACATGCTATTGGTTAAATATTCTGAGACAAAAGCAGGTGTGACTTTGAAGAATTAACAGAAAAGAAAAACACCCACCCTCCATGTTAAATACTTTCCTTCATGAGACTTCACCTGTGTCAATGTCTGTGAGTGAGGTGGAGAGGATGTGTGCTTCCCTATAATCCTGTTCATTTGCTCGTCAAAAATCCCCCACTCTGACCGCATGTCCGCACTGTAACATAATCAATAAGACGTCCTCGAAGTTTATTGGCTGTTGTTTCTTGATTAAACATTAAGAGCCGTCATATTTCTGTGCTTTCTTTGTGTCCCTGCTGATATTAGTTCGGTAAGTGAACAATCGTCCAACTTGGAATGTTTAAAATGGTTTTTACAAACTGAGCGTTCTTAACATGGACAAAGCAGTTTAAGGAAAATATTAGAGCTGAAATGATTAGTTGATTAATCAATTAATCATCTGCCAGAAAATTGATTGGCAGCTATTTTATCTAATGGTTTTCTTTGTCGATATTATATGAAACTTCATAACTTTTATTTCGGACTGTTTGTCGGACAAAACAAGACTTTTAAAGACATCACCTTGATAGAAACCGTGATGGGCATTTCACAGACAAAATAACTCATTGATTAATCCAGAAAAATAATCAGCATATTAATCAATGATGAAACTCATCGTAAGTTGCAGCCTTAAGAAACATCTTAAAGGTCCACTTACTTGCTTTTTAGAGAACTTTAAACTCACATCTGCAGGGTTTGTCAGCAGAGAAAGAGGAGCTTGGAGAAAGCAAACTCCATCCACAGAGGAAGACCAGCTTTCAGATGTGGTTGAAAGCTTGGGGAAAAGCTAGTAAGTGGACCTTTAGTTTAGATGGTTCTCTGAAGTTTGGATGTGTTGAGGTGGTGGTCTTTACTTTTGTTAAGCTAAGATAAAAAAACACATCACTGCAAATGAAAGATTCTCACATCTCAACAACCTTTAAAAAACAGATCTCAAAACTGCATGAAGAGATGGGCTTCACTCAGTGTTGCGGCCCATTTTAAGATCTAATTAATGACATTAATCACAATTTTACTTTTTTGATGCTTCTGTTAATCGGAAATTGTGTGTTGAGGACATCGAGAGAACAGTGTCACCACTAGCTCAATATCTTGAGAAATAAACTTGTTTAGATGAGAAGATCGATACCACTCACGTCTGTGTTTGGTATAGAGCTACATTCAGGGGACGATTAGCTTAGCTTAGCCTAAACACTGGCAACAGGGGGAAAGAGCTAGCCTGCTTCTGTCCAAAGTACAAAACTACCCTTACAAAACTTCTAACACTGGGTACTAAACAAGCTGCATCTCATAAGTATAAACACAAATGAAACAACATGAATTAGTGGTTTTAAGAGGAGGTAAAGGCTGTAACTATTTCAACTCTGAAGTACTGGAGCGATGGATGGACTGTTGTTTTGGACTTAAGAAGAGTGGTGTTGATCTTTTCATTTGATAAAATGTTTCATAAAATGTTGAAGTGTATCTATTAACTTTGTTTTGCCTTTTTTTTTTTGCTTCATTGCTCTTCATATATAATTAGCCTGTTTGAACAAATGAAATCCCACAGATGAAAAGGTAAGGGAGAACTGATTCTATCAGATCTGACCAGAAAAGTTACACTTCCAATGTTATTTAGCCCAGAAAAGGCCAACTGGTTGTAATTAAAAGTGATGATGAGCAGTATGAAGTTATATCGATCATACTTAAGAGGCACAAAATGTTTTCAGAGAGAGAGCGACTAGACAAGTCTAACAAAACACTAGTCTGAAGCATCCTCTCTTCAGTTTAGAGTAACTTTTTCCCTTTCAGGTAAACATAAAAGTGTTTATCAAACTTTTTAAAAGAATAAGACACATTGAAAGTTGGTGAAAAGAATCTGTTACATATAAACACACAGATAAACGGTATAACTATATTTCTCAGAGCTATACAGCGACAACCATTTCAATACACAGAGCCAGCGTCTGAACCAGAAGTGTATAGTCTCGTAACCACACCGACACCTTGAGGTTTCCTTGAAGGAACCCGTCATCATCTAAAAGCTTTCTCAAATTCCAAAACATCAGAAGTTACAGATTGTAGCTCTGTCGTCAGCTGCCTTCTCACCTGTTTGTCTTGTGGGAAAACGTGGATTTGTTTTCATCATGTCACACTGTCACAGCTAATAAAGTGTGGACGGACACCCGATGGTATCTCTTCCTACTTCTGTTAAAATCAGCTGTGGTGCATGAGAGCATCTGACATGTGTTTGTAAAGTGTAGTTTTGGGTTTTTTTAAGTGTTTCTTTGTCGCTTTCCAGCCTCAGGGTGGGGCTCCATGATGCCCGGTCGTTTCAGATTCCACTGGTCGATCTGTCTTTGCCTGTCCTGCTGCTCCACCTCTGATTCGCTGGATGAGCTGCCGGTATTACTGCTGCTACTGCTGCTGCTGCTGCTGCTGCCGCCGCCGCTACCACCTCCGCCACCACTACCGCCTCCACCAGCGCCAAAAGCAAGGCAATCCTTCCTCTTCCCATCAGCCTTCCCCCTCTCCCCTCCTCTCTCCCCCTTCTCTCTCCTTTTAACCTCCACCATCCCGCTGCTGTCCTCTCCGGGATTGTCAACATCAGCCATCTCCATCTCGATCGGGGCCTGCTCTGGTCCTGGCATGGCTCCTCTCCGGTCCATATCCACCCACAGTGGTCCCGCAGGGGGCTCTAGAGGGGTGTACTGGAGAATCGGCTGCTGGAGCTGGGTGTTCACCTGTGGAGGGAGGTTCTGGTGCTCCGGATGGAGGAGCTGGGTTTGGTGCTGGAGGTGATGCAGTGGCTGCAGAGGGTGCTGCATTGGCTGGTGCTGGAGCTGATGTTGCTGCTGATGGTGGTGGTGGTGGTGGTGGTGGTGATGCTGCTGATGATGATGATGCTGGAGGTGGTGATGGTGGTACTGATCCACAATCTGCTTGTCCACATTATGGACAAACTCCTTGGATTGGTTTTTGAGGAACTTCTCAAATTTCTTGGAGGCTTTTTTGTTTGTCACAAACCAATCCTGTTGACACACACACACACACACACACACACACACACACAGACACACACACACACACACACACACACACACACACACACACACACACACACACACACACACACACACACAGACACAGGCGCAGGAGGAGAGGAAACACAAGACAGGGTCAGAGCAAGTTAGCAGGGGTGAGCGTGTGGCGAGCGTTCAATTAAATATTGTCTGCTTACAGTGACACAACCAGAGAGAGCAGTTGGTCGTTACCTGTGAATGGACAGAGTTGATGTGATATTTCACTCCACTCTCAGAGTTAAACTCCTTGTTGCAGATGAGACATCTATATTTTCCAGCCTCAAAGTCGCCCTGAAATCAAATCAAATGAGAACCATGAATTGATCATCAAGCTCTGGAAAATCCCACACTTTAACAACTATTCACTGGACTCATGAAAATACAGACATCTCTGCTCTCTGCTCCGACTCTTAAAGTTTATTGTGGTGTGTTTTATAGTTTATTATCACACTGTGTGTTATATTGCCACAAATTCCAAGAAGCACAATTTCTGTACATTCATTGGTCTTTGCACACACTTGAACAGAGAAAAGGGAGGGAGATGACCTACCCGTGTGCAGAGTCCCAGATGAGCCTTCAGCCCAGACACACTGGTGTAGGTGCAGCCACAACCCTGACGGAGACACAAATGTTATTACAACAACATTATGGATTTCTGCTTATAGAACTGGATTATTTGGCTTGAAATATAAACTAAAGGAATCTAACAAATATAAATATCACCTCCACATAAAGCAAAACCAAACATGACTGAACAATCAATAAAATGAAAAATAACTTTATAAACATGTACATTGTTTGATTTGAGTTATTTCATTTTTATTTCAAGGGATTTTGCTGATGGTTGTGTCTTATTTTCTATATCATATGTTATCATCCTCATAGTATTATATAATAGCATACAATACAATAAGCACCATCCCATAACCAGCCTTCAACCACATCACTGAGAAAATCAATTAAATTCAAAAATGTGATTATCCCACATAATCTGAAGAAGTAGTTCTGTACCTGGTTGGGACACTGGACTTTCCTCTGCAGCTTCACCTCATTCTTCCACTTCCTCAGCACCTCTTGGCTGAAGGCAGGGAGGCCTGGTCGGGAATATTTTAACTATGGACAACATGAGCAAGAGGAAGTTAATGAAACTGCAAAGCCCAAATCCAGGCATATATGTACCAACATTATACTGGTATATATGGTTGTTGTTAATATCTCGGTGCAGTTGCCTTTAAAATGATTATAAATAGAAGCGACTAGTTTGCGAAAATGTTTTGCAGTGTTCTGAGTAAAGATACCCTCATATATTCTCCAACTACCCTGCATATAATGTGATTCTCCTCTTGCCTTTTTGTCATCGGGCACCAGGTCTGACTGAAACTTCCTCTTGGGCCAGTCTTTGGGCAACTCGTTGTTGGCAATTTCAGCCAGGTGGAAGTTGGCCACCTGTGCCGAGGCTCGCTGCACCCTGCCGCTGGCCGTCCTCTCCGGGTTGGCCTCCCTCTGGGCCTTCAGTGCCTCGTCTTCCTCAGTCTTCTGGGGCATCTGGGTAGGAGGAGGGGGACAATTTCAAGGCGTATGTTATACATCTTAAGACTTAAGAGTTTTAAATTGGATGAAGAAGATATTTAAAAAAAATATTCAGATTTAATCCAGAGCATCTTTAAATGTGCTAATCAAACTGTGTCTTTGGTCTGAATCACCTGAATTAACAGATTAAAAAACATAGGACTCACAGGAGCATGCTCTGATTTAAGGTGGTATTCCAGACCAGCCTTGGATTTGTATGTTTTCCCACAGTGGGAGCAGTTCAACAGCATCTTCTCCAGCTCGGACTCCTCCTTCCCACACTTCTTCATGTGGTATACATAGCCCATAATACTGGTGAATGCAGCGTTACAGCCCTGAAACAGAAAAAAACAGAAATCATTGTACCATGCCATTATCTCTTCTCACATCATACTTATTCTTCTTTCTTAGATGGATATGATTTGTCTGTTTACCTCTTTAGAGCATTTTAATTTGCCCAGTCTCTTCAGGATTTTTCGCAGTTTGTCTTTGATGGCGCGATCATCCAGGTCCTTGGCGTCGTCTGCCGAAGGCTACAAACAAAAAGACTCATACTCTATAAAGAGTGTGCTTCAAAGCATACTCTGCTTCAATGAAAGCTTTGTTCATCAAGTGATGGACGGTTCCTCACAATTATACAGCTGAAACATCATCATAGTTGAAAGCAAATCTGACTGTTGCAAACTGTGTGTCTGAGACGGAGGAAATAACTCAATGTGTAGTTTAAAGTTTAAAACTGGTAACAGAAGGTAGGCAGCGTGAGGATTAGAGAGGAATAGTCTTACCAGATGACTGTGGTCAGCCATGATGTGATACTTCATCCCTGTTGAAGACTTCAGCTGTTTCCCACAGTGTTGACAGGTAAAAGGTTGCTGCACACAACAGATTAAAGTTACATCACATACACCAATTCATTAGTTTGTGGGCCTTACAGTTCGGATACATTCCAGTGCAGATGTGTATGTTTTGTCTTAATAACAGCAGATTCAGTGATTGCTACATTCTACTGCTACGCTGTATGGAATATATATGAAAGGCTATATGCTTTAAAACTGTATTTATTGTAGACTAAGTAAATATAAAAAACGTGGAGTGCTCACCAGTCGGCAGTTCTCCATGTGTTTCTTCAGCCCCTCCACAGTCTTTCTGCTCACACTCTTACATTTCGGACACGTGACTCTGCCTTTGGCCACAATCTGGAGCTGCCAGCGCTCCTCTTGACTTCCTGGTGGATGCCAAGAAATAAAGATATTATTTATTTTACTCAGTAGAGATGTTCCAGAAGGAGGAGTGTCCAATATAAAGTGTGATTATATAAAGTCCAAGTCTCAGCTGTAGTCTATTGCTACAGAGTCTCACCGGGGGGGTAGGTAGGAGGCTCCTTCTTGGTGCTGAGGACCGGAGGTTTCTGCTCCTCGCTGGGCTGGGCGGTCGAAGCCTCACCAACACTGCCTCCATCTGAACCTGAAATATTTTCATCACACGAGTTTTATTTTTATCCAAAACCGATTTACTCTTTTCCTGCTTCCTCTGCTGCCTGTGCTCTTCTTTCAATCCATCTGAACAATATGTTTAAACTGAAAAAATAAAGTACTATCAAACCCTTACAAATTGATTGTGCTATTATTATCTGTACAACAAGAAATGATTACAAACCAATCATTTTCCTCCTGTGCAAATAGTTTCAGCTACATCTACAGCAGCTGAATTTTTTTATTCTTTATTGATTGATCTGCACGAACTGCTGCCAGAAAATTACAACTGCTGATACTAAGTAAACTCATCTTAGTAATACTTAACATGATTAACAACTGTAGGCCCAAATGAACATAAGTTCCACAGGGAAAATAACAGTGCTATCACTCTGCTGAAATGGAAAAAATGCCCTGTACTGATCAATCAAAGATACTGTCGGTGGGAATGGTCCAACAGGACGCTCTATCTGAACACTGAAGTGTCTTTTAACGCTGCTGCTCAGCACAATGAGGCATCAATCCACTTTATAATTAGGGCAGATTTACTGTTTCGTTCCCTGAACTTTGTGGAAAAGATGTGACAACTTCTTCTCACACTATTCGTATGTGAAAGTGAGAGCTTTGTTGGTGAGCTACTGAATAATTGTATAAAAAATATCACATCAGGGTAATAAAAAAAGAAAAAAGTGAATACTACAAAATGATTTGTATCATATATTCAATTGGTTCAATTTAAAAAAAAACAAAAAACCTTTGTTTTGAAAATGCAAGTGTTTTACTAAAGCGTAAAACCGTAGTAAAAAACTTTGTTTTTACTAAATGTAACACACTATAATGTAGAAGTATGCAGATATAGACAGTTAAGCTACATAAGTTTGGTATAAACCATTTACTACATGTTTATATGCTGCTTCTGAATGCTGAATAGGGTTAAATAAAGTGTTCTAAGACTGGTGAACAAGACAACCTTGATGCAGGAGGGCATCTGAAGGATGGGTTTAACCCATCAGATATCAGACTGGATGGTGACTTACAGGACTCTTTGCCCTCTGGCGGCTGGGAAAAGTTATTAACAGGAGGGCTTCGCTCCATCTCCACTCTCTGGACCTTCTTCATGTTCAAGTCTTTAAAATGACAGAGGAAGAAAAAAATCAATCCACAAAACCGCAAAGTCAGAAAATATCAAAGAACAGTCTGTCGACGCCTCACTCTTGGTGCATTCACTTTTAAAAACTTCACTAAATTAGCAATAATTAACCATAATTCAGGATCGATAACTAACATATGATCATTCAGGCCAATCTGTAGTATTTTGTGCTGCTGTAGTCAGCCAATCAGAGTCAGAGTTAGAAGGATTTCAATCATCAAATTCATTCAGTTTTTTTTTAAATTTTGTCATGAAAAATATGATTCCTTACCTGACATGTAATATAGTTGGCAACAAAAATGTGAGAAATTAAAGTAAAGATCTTTCAGATGTGCAGACTAGCAGCCTACGTTGAGACCTCACATACAGTGAGTCCTGTATTTGACTATTATCATGGAATACAGTGTGTCTGAATATGTACCAGGTCTCCAGACGTGTCCTCTGTCTCTGCTTGTGTTGCTCCAGGCTTGGTCTTGGTTTCGGCCGGATCCCCATGCCTGCTCTGGTCCTGAGGACGCCCGGTCTCTACCTGGATCCCTGCCTGCGTTCCAGGCCTGATCCTGGCCTCGGTCTCTGCCAGCTGCCCAGCCCTGCTCAGGACCTCGGTCCCGACCCGTCATCCAGGCCTGGTCCTGTCCAGAATGAGCTCTGTCCCTGCCTGCTATCCATGTCTGGTCTTGACTGGAGTGTCCCACCCGGTCTCTGCCGGAGTTCCAGACCTGCTCCTGGGGTCGGTCTCTTCCTGGGGCCCAGGCTTCAGGGCCTCTGTCCCTAATGGAGTTCCAGCCCTGGTCCTGAGGCTGGGACTGCTCCCTGCCAGCCTCTGGGCCTTGAGGCCACGTGTCCTTCGCCACCAATCTTGGAGGCAGCCTCGCTGTGGGCGGGGCCATGGAGCTTGGGTCCTCCCCATTGGCCAGCTCACCTGATGACATCACTGAGCAGCTGGTGGTTGGGTAATCTACTGTTCCTAAGGAAACACTCTGGAGGTCCTCATACCTGATATTAAAAAATGTTACACATGAGATTATTTCAGAAATGACCATAAAACATTTTTTACCTGGTGTGGCAGAAATGCATTCACAGGACACGCTCACTCAGACCACTGGCCTTTCTAAATATCAGGCAGGATTGTCTTCCTCAGACATTATGAATGGGATACAGTATTTATTGCATAACTGATCAGTATTACAAAAGCTGCCTATTAGGAGAACTTCACTTGAATTTTAACTTGATTTGGACAAGATTCCACACATAAAAATCATCTTCATCAAGGATATAAACATTCCAAACTGTTAACAATGAAGAGGTGGTGTGTTTATTTGTATATTTTATCTTTACCTTTGTAATCTACTTCCTATTCTCTTCTCTTTGCTGACCTTACCTAACCTGATTTCCCCCTGGGATCAATGAAGTATTCTGATTCTGATTCCTGAGAGACACGTTTATTACTACCATTTGGAAAAAAATACTTGGCAAAAAAAGACTGCAGCAAATTTAGAACATCTGAGGCACAAACATAGTTGTGCATATAACAGCAAAAGAAAACAAATGACAGCTTGACTGTGCTGTGGCTGAGTCAAAGCCCAGGAGGTGAATAGTTGGTGGAAGGTGCGATCCAAGAGAAGTTTCCTGTTTACCTTTAATCTAATTAAGCATTGAGCTCTCTGTTCCCAACTGAACTGATTTCACCTCAGTTTGTTTGCAATGAGAATGAAACATAAGGATATAAACATGAGTCTCTGTTAATGCTCATATTCAATTATTTCTCTGAGAGTTCTTTTCTGTTCTGAGATGAATAAAGCCTTTAAGCTCTTAGAGCAGAGCAATTTACTGTCAGTCACTGGAATAATCACTGGTGGTGGGAACATATTATATATAATAAGTAGGTATGATTCTAGGTTTGTTTGCAGTAATACAGTCAACTCTGACAATGAGATGAGATCCACAGCGAAATAATGTAATGTTGGTATGATCACACATTAAATGAATAAAACAAAGTTCAAATAAACTCAAACATTCTTAAAGTGAATTCATCCTTAATATCTACATAAACACGTCAGTTAATGAAATTTGAGCTCATCATCACTAATCCTGTGTTGGCGGGAAAGTAAGATTTTAAAGTCCAGGCATTACAGCTGCATTGTACAGTGATGTTTAATGTAAAACAGCTGGACTTCAACTTGACATGGTGACAAATGAGGAGTCTTCACACTAGCCAGAGCATCAGAGAGCAGGCATTAAACAGTCATGCTCACAGCCACATAGTTGGAATAAAATGATAGGTAAATATACTTTGTGAGAGGAGCTTTGTAATAAAATTCTAGTAATAACTGTCATGTTTTTGTCATCATCACATGTCCTTTATTTAATGTTAACTTGCTGGATTAGACATTGTTCATCAAAAAATGTATAATACATAATGTTACTTCCACATTCCCGCCCGAATCATACCTGACATCCTGTTGACATCATCATGAATGTGAAGTGAAGCGGACTGGTGTGTGATATCTACGTACACTGAATTTTGCATGCAGACAGCTCATTTTTAGTCGCTAGCGGCTCCATTAACAGTATTTTTTGTTAGTTATTGTTGGTCAGCTACACAACAGCTGTATCTGCTAAATGCCAGGTTTAAATGTTTAGTCTTTAATGTGGTGATGAGTACGTCTCAACACTCACTTAAGCTTGTGATGAAAGCCAAGAGACACATCTGTAAACGCATCTGTCATGTAAAGTTGTCATGCTAATTCAAATGAACTGTGAATAGACTGATCAGTTTCTTACCTTTTTCTACCATAAGTTCTTTTCATCTTTAGAGCATCTTGGGCTTGAGACTCGTCATTCTAAAACATTCAAGTACAGAACTGTGAAGATCCAACCGTGTGCATAAAGTTAACAGATTCTGAGTATTAGAACAAGGAAATGGACGACCACATTCAAACACTGTTTATTAGCAACATTTTCTGGTAACTACTTGATAGCTTCTTTGATACAACCCAGCGGTAGAAAAATAATACACATACATGCAGAAACAGAAGCAGCAGGATGTACATTCCACTCTCACCTTAGGGTATCCAACTGCATTTGATTGACAGGCTCTTTCTGGCATTCGCTGAACAACTGTTGGAAAGATTGAAATTTAATTTGATTCAAAACAATGAAAACTCTATTGCAAAGTTACTGTATAGTTTTCAAAACAAAAACTGACATGTTCATCTACATGGATGACACAGGGGCAGGTAAAATTACATGATGTTTCACAGTCAAAATAACAATGTCAGGTGTTCACTGATTATACTGATTGGAATAATATCTTTTTTTTGTACCTGGACATGGCACTCCACTTTTAGGTTGTGACTGGACAGACTTTCTTTTTCTCGGCACATACAAAGGTGACATATCCCCTCCAATGTGGGCAGGGTCCATTCTAGGGGTGCCGACACCCCGAAGAGATCACCACTGAAAGAATATATGAAAGAGAACATCATAAAATGTGTTGCACATTTACATACCTAAATAATTAATTCACATTTCTATTTTATTTTCTCATATGTTTCCACTTATGTCAAAAGATCCACTGATTTTTAAAACATATAAGAGTAGAGTTACTATTTATCGTCTCGTGTTACCGGCTCCTGGTGATGGGTTTAAAGTAAAATAAAAAAAGTTTGGAAACTACTCTTACACTTGATCCCATAATTCATAACTATTTCCACAGCTATGTCTGTGATATTTTATTTCATTTCCATTTTTCCAGTCTTCTCATTAGTATTTATTTATCAGCCAAGCTGTTTGTTATCTGCAAATATCAGAGAATCCAAACCATGAAAATGGATTGATTATTTGATCATCCCTCAATGTTTTATTAACTTTTAAACCAAATCAACATTTGAGGAAGTACAGTGCACTGATGCTGTATCTCCTCCCAGACTGCTCATCATTTTATATCGGCAAGTCTTACTAATTTCAGAAATGCTCAAAAAGTCAGATGTTAGTAAAATTTCAGTATCATCATTTTGCACTGATATACTGTATATATCTGTACCGAGCCAATACTGTGCAAACAACATATTTTTAAGCAGCAGCTGACAGGCATGTCACACAGTAATACTTAATGCAAACTTGAAGAAGCAATATCATGATACTGTACTATGGTTATTACAAAATTAAATTTCTACATGTGTGACAAGAACATCAAAGTTGCAGTGTAAAGTTTCTTCAGAGGTTTCTATGGTGACCATGATGACTTTTGATTGTGTATCTGGAAACATCATCATAAAAAACACATCACGAGTTCCTGTAATGCAGAGTTGGAAGAGAAGATTTCCAATAAGATTCCTCTGTAACAATATAAAGGCAGAATATTTGAGTCTGTTCCTGCAGACTCTTTCCTTAAAGGTTCTTTGAAGTACCAAAAACTGGTTGTGTTAACACACTGTTGAGCCTGAGGCACCGTTTTCTGCTACTGTAGGCTACAGCACCCGTTATGTTTATGAGTGTGTGTTGTATTTCCATCATGCTTGACATTTGCGCGGTGTTTGCATGTGGAATTGCCCCCTGTATGTCAAACTGAAGGCCACTGCCCCCCAGTTTAATGCTCGGAAAACTCAACAGAGCCATCAATAACGACAGAAAATGCCCAACTGTTAAAAACATGATGTGTATGATGTTTTTTTTCCTTGGTCCAGTGAACATCTCCTATTCCAGGACTAAGGCTTCAAAAAGGACTTCAATCCACCATCATTATTGTCTGTGTGGATAAAAAAAAAAACACATAACATTTAGGTTTTGACGACGACGGGCTGGAAAACACGTCCGAAAGCTGCAGCTAGAGCAGAACAAGTGGACTTATCCAGCTAACGAGCCATTTTTCCAACAAGCGGAGAGACACCATAACCTGACCTGTCTGCCTTTCATTGTTTCTTAACGGTGGAAGAAATGCGAGAGAGCCTACCGTCCTACAGCTCACTCCCTCTGCAAGGACGGTTAGCCTCCATGTCTTCGAGCCTGGCCTCCTCTGTCGCCTTTCCCCCGGCAGTGATACCACCAGGAAGGCTAACATCAAAGGAGGCCCGATTCTGGTGTTAAAAACTCTGAGCTACAACCTGAGCTCGCTCAGCATCTAAATATGAATCAGTACGCCGGCATAATTCACCACACTGTATTAGTATCTTCTTCAGAGGAACGCCCTCCTGCTGGAGAGAACAAATAAGACCCGCATCTGCTGCTGCCTTCAGGTGCTGTCGGAAATATCGCATTTCTTTTTCTTTTTTTTTTATTTCTTATGTGAAAATAGCAGAATTATCCTGAAAATATTTTGGAAAAGTTTAAAAAGAACGATATTAGCAACTACCTCAACTAAAATGAATGCACAGATGTGGAAAGAAAAGATAGCTAAATAAATGAACAATTAATGAGTGACTCTAGATTTCAGTGATCTCAGTGAATTGACATTAAATCGAAACACTACACACTTTGTATTTTGCTAATGGCATCATTTAAAACACCTATAAGTTATTTGTTTCACAGTCTTCCTTAAGGTATCCCACCTTGAAAAGTAAATTTCCAACCCCCATGAGATTTGTGCCCTTTGACTTGGCCAGATTAATTGGCTGGTAGCAAAAATGTGCTACCAGGCCACTATAGCGTTGCGTTGAGAAGTGCTTTTCCCAAGTGCTGCGTAAACAATATCCTTGGTGTTACTTAAGACGGGACTCCCCCAGGTAATGTAATGGTTATATAAGTTAATGTTTTGGCCACCAGTTAAAATTCACCCCACCCCACCCCTACCACCCCCATCAACAGATGAATGGGAGAGCAGCTTTCTTAGTGTCAAACTCTGCACACACACTGTACATCAGTCTGCACAGTGAAGGTCAAACATCTAAATCAAGTAACAAAAAGCAAAAGGCATTTTGAGTGGAGGGGGACTTTAAACAACAGTCATCAGAAAAGTTACTTTTGGCTCAACAAATTGTATTTCAGTATTCCCCACTTTGCTTACGAGCAGACCCTGAAGGCAGCAGCAGTCAGCAGCACTGGGACCAGGGGGGCGGGTCCTTCTGGAAGCAGCCTGCCTGTGAGGGGAGGTTGACTGCACCAGGGGAGGGGGATAGGAGCAGTTATATAGTGAAATTATTGTTTCTATCAAAATTATCCAAGTTTACAATTCAGTGTTCACCAGCTGGTCACTAACTTTGTCTGTTTACTGTGGCTTTCTCAGAGCTTGTTTGTTCCTGGTTCTTTTCTCTCCATGCAGGGTAATATAAATCTTATACATATCAGTACTTTACTGCCTTGTTAAAACTCTGTAGCTGATAAAAATCTAGAAGAACCAAATGATCAGACGTTCCTCTCTGTGGTTTTCGCCTAGATAATGAAATACGCAACAAGTTAGTCAGTTAACAATTAAAAACAAGTTCACCCCACAGCTAACCTGGTTTAAGATAAACCTGTTCTTCCCCAGTGATCAGACTCCCTCCACCCCCATGTGAGGGGGCTCTAACATAGGGGATTTCAGTAATCTAAAAACAACATAAGTGACAATCAATTGCTGCACAAATTTGCTCCAATTACCCTGCTGTGTTTATACCCTGGGAAACGTGACCCAACAGCACGTCTCATCTCTGCACGTCCTCCTCAGCGGTCAACCTTAAAAACACGCTGCCTCCGAAAACAAAAGTGAAAGTTACTGCAGTGACGGAGAATTTTTTTTTGTCAAGTCGGGCTGGGACTGATATGCCAGAAACTACAAGAAATTATCAGTCTCTTTCGTAAGTAAGATACTTTGAATGTTGTAAATAATCCCAGTGAGGCTGTGAACTGCTGAATCTCTAACCATGCACCGGGGTAGAGATGACAGACTTCTCAGGTATATTAAACTCTGTCTTGTAGGCAAGTAAGTGTTTGTGCAGAGCAGCTGTTACAGTGATCTTGTGACGCATATACTGCCTAGCTTAGCTATTTTCAATTTTGTTAAATTGTGTTGATTAAACGTTCCTCTCTCTTTCTTTTCAGAGAAATGTCTGACGAAAGAATGTCAGGTGAGGAAATCATTGGGATGTACTGACTGCATTTATCTGCTAATGCAACACTAAATTACATTTAGTGATTATTTAAATCTACTCTCAAAAATATTTGTATATCATCAATGGAACAACTGGCTGCTTGTTTGCTAGTGGTAATGAATCCTGAACTGACTCAGCAGACTGCTCCCAGCTACAGACAGCTGCTTTAGGCAAGAAATCTTCAAAATGCCACTGCAACAGCAGGCTGGCTAAGTTAGCAACTAGCTGCTTTAACAGCTGGCAGTGAAGGAGGTGAAAACGAAAGGGAAAGTCAATTTTGGACTTACTGTACATTCACCAGGTAGCCATAAATACAAATGATAATTTTTGCTCTATGTCTGTGAGAAAAAAAAAGCAACTGTTCAAATTCACCATTTCATAACATGTTAGTGTTGTTTTTACAGCAATTACAGTTGAACTTTGTTACAAATGTAACTGTATAATGATAATGTTATGAAAACATGAGTGAGCAGATCTGCTGCATTATCAGCAGGCAAAGCAGTCATGATTGAAAGTTTTGATTCATTTATAAAACATATGTAGATTAAAGCTGTGTTTAATCCAAGCATTTCTGACTTTAGCAGTGGTAGTATAGAAACAGAGACATCAATGCACTCTGCTACCCCAACCCAAAAGTTTAATCACTTACTGATTTGATTTGTTTTATTCAGTTACAACTAGGGCTGGACAATTAATCTAAATATTATTAAAATTGCAATATGATCACGTGCAATATCCAAATCGCTGGAGCTGCAATTTTTTTGATCATAGTAAATTGTGCCACAACATACTATAAATGAAGCATTGTGGTGCAACAGAGATGCTCTGGCATGCAAATCATATTCACCAGACTTAAACGAACATGCTTGTTTGGTACAAGACCCCAGCAAAACTATCATCATCATCATCATCATCATCATTTTTAAATATTTTACTGTGAAAATGAAATGCAAGAACGACCCTTCCAACTGAAATCGTGACTCATATCGCAATCGCAATAACTGCCAAAGTATTCGCAATATGATTTTGTATTTTTGTGCAAATTGTTCAGCACTAGTTACAACATTTATTGACTATGTAGTTAGCCAATCACCTGTAGATCAGTATGTACATCAGTAAGTGATACTTCACAGTAAACAATGTGATGAAATGAAGCTGCGTATGACTGTCCTCAGTTCAGTGTTGGATTCTAAATTCAGTCTGTTGCTTGTTCAAAGTGTTAATTCCATTCAGTACAAAACAGAGTCTATATGAGGTTTTACTTTTTCATTAATGACTCAAACATTCTTCTTCATTTGTCTTCAGCGAAATGGAGGAAGTTCTTTGTCTTCTTGGCGGGAAAAACTAATGATGCTCATCTAGACTTTGTTAAAAAGTTGAGAGACGCTGGCCACACTGAGGTGCAATCTCCTGAAGAATGTGACTACTGTCTGGTTTTCTGTCCTATCGCCTCACGAGTGGGAGCGGACGTCGGCGACGCCCTGGATAGGGCTCCTGGTAATGGTTGGCCAGTTTCACACTGGCTGCTCAAATGATGTGTACGGAGAAATTTGACCAATCAGCGTTAAAAACTCCTTATTTTGGTATTAAAATACTTTACATAATGATTGCTTCTGCACAGGCTCTAATTGATCTTGCAATGAGTCTATTTTTAACTATTTCCCCCAATGCCCCACATTGGCAGTCCTTTGAAATGAATCAATTTCAGTCTAAAATTTGGCTGTTACTGTGGAACAATTCACTTTCCGCGTCCACGTGACGCAACTGTCATCATCCACCCATGTCCAGTGAGGGACACCTTCACCTCTATGTAGACATCTGCATTTGTGACTGCACGGACCAAGTGCACCGACTGTACAAAATGGATTCTAGTTTTGGAGAGATGTTGCGTGAGGAGACGATTCTTCTGTAAAACAATGCAAAGACAGCCAAATGAACCCTCAATTTTAATATGAGTGGAACTGCATGAGTATCTGAGAAAAGTCAGAGTCTTTACATCAAGGATTAGTGACTTCTCCCTCTAACAGCAGGGTTTGGCAACCATGGCTCAAAGTAACTTTCTATTGAAGAAATATTCCCTAAAAAGAGTGTTCACAGGTCTGTGGATTAGCCACTATAATTGAGACACTGTTTCTAGGAACAGATGTTCCTGATGATTTTTAAAATTGTAGTTTTTCTGCATAGTGAGTACCACAAAATTAAATTTCATTTGCATCCAGGTTGAAAACTGGTATTACTCATGGTGATGAACTCAAAGATAACTGATTTACTCTCATCACAACTCAACTCCCAAATCTAGATTGCAGACCACAGCTGTTTCAATCTTAAAAGCTCTGATAAGCCAATGTATGCTTTCTGCCTAGCAACAAGTGGCAGACAGACAAAGTCAGTGACTAGCTGTTGAACATAGTGGAACATTTAGCCCCTTGCTTGTATTTCTTAGGAGTTGGTGGTGACCAAAGCAAAGCTAAGAGGACAGTGAATATTACATGTTTTCAAAAAATTCTGGTGATGATCTGTATATGCTAGATGTGTGAATAGGCAGTTGTCTGCTTGTCCATATTAAATTTTTAAAGGTGGTTATATAATTTTGTGTTTACAGCTTGGATCAAAAATATAGACATGAAAAAGGCAATAGCAGGTGAATTGAAGAGCCAAATGTATGCAGAAACGTAACCATAGCTTGGAGTAAAAAAATGATCTCCACTCTCAAGTTTCTACTTGCTTCTGACTGATTTGTGTTATTTTTGTGCTTACAGCTGGTAAACCGATAATTCTGGTGGTGATGCATTACACCTTAAGTCCTAACCATGTTGTGGCTGACAGCAAGAATCTGGTGGACAAACCAAATGTCCAACTCACAGTGGATTGTCTGTTCCATGGGAATGCGTTCCTCGAGTCTCCCACCAATGGATTCGCATGGAAAGAAATCCAGAGGTTTCTCAAAATTACCCAGGTAATGACTAGATTTACTGATGTAATACAATCAGGTTTACATACAATCAGTGTGGAGTTCACTGGTATTGTGAAATTGTCAATACGGGACTGTCAATGTGTTCCACCACTGAAGTGATGCACATGATATAGTGTGATGATTACTAATTTTCATTACTCATGTTCTTTTCTTTCTGTCGTCCTTGAAGAAATCTAAAGCAACTGAAATCATGAATTGTAAGTATGACTGTAATCGTGATCAGATCAGATTTTCTTAAGCGTTCACGTGACCATGTACATTTAATTGTTACATTACTGATGTGTGTAATCCTCATGTCCATGCTGGCTTTAAAGTGACACCTTCCTAGTAGGCCTCCAGTCTAACAGAGTGGGTACAAAATCCTTCCGTGCAAAAACATTATCCTCAAGTTCAGGTGATGCTTAAACGAGGCATCACCTGCCTGATTTATCGAGTGGGTGTTTCCCATAATTAAAGACTTTTAGTACAAAGCTCCCTCTGTTTTTTGTTGATGAGGTGCCTGACAACTTAAAGCCTAAAGCTGAACTGCAGATAGCAAGTCACCAGCATTGAAGCTTGTCTGTTTTCATAGTCGTGGCCATCAGTAATATTGGGTAAGTTAACTTTTGACTCCTAGTGAGATGTAAGACAAGGATATTTGGAGGTGAAAACAAAGGTGTACAATTACTATCCAATGTGTCTCCACTACAGTTTGAAGTGCTATTTCCTAGTTGAAATTTGACCAAATATAAAATGCGTCAGTTTTTTTTTGGCTGTGGTCACATTTGATTCACCTCTAAATAAGCTGCTTTGATGAATACATCTCTCAGATCATGGACTGCTTGTGTTGCTTTCCGTAGTGGATATAGTGAAATTGTACCCAGTGATCAGATTTAAAAAATAACATGTCTGATGGTCAAACTATGAAAATAAAACGCAGGCTGTAAAGAAACCTTGAATTTTCTTTAAATTCCTTTGCATAATGGAACAATGATTTTTCTAATAAATAAGCCAAGTCCTTTTAGGATTGTTCAACTTGTAAATGATACCAGATGACTCAGTGCTGTGTTTTTCTCTGTTTTAGATATGAAGAACCATCTGAAAGAGATCGCTGCAACTTTTATTGTGGGGGCATTGGTGATCACTGTGATACTCGTTATTGTTGAAGTGACAAAATAGTATGGAAAATAGCAACGGCTGTCACTAACATGCATGAGAAAATCAAAAGGAATCAGTATCACATTATCACAATAAAGGTTCAAAATGAAGGGTCAAAATAAATGTGCTATATATCATGTATGTGTGTAAAAACTTACTTACTATTGTTGTTTCTGTAGTATAATTGTGAAGGCTGATATAAATGTTTTTGGACTCACAAATATTACCTCTGAAGTACAGTACAGGGGGAAATGATGGAGAAAGAGTAGATCTGCAGATACAGGCTTAAGCAACTGGCTGAGAGTTACTTTAAAGGATAGGCCCATAGTTTTAATCTTATCTTGAAACAATAAAATCATGACCATCTGTACAGCACATTGGGAGGGTTTTTTTTTTTTTGGCTGCTGTAAAACTAAACCAAACACAACCCCGCCCACACCAGTACATCTTTCCCAGAATGCGGGAATAAATTAGCTCCATAAAATGCTTCTTTATAAAAGAAAAATAGATATTTATATAACTGTACACCTTATCTATACAGCATAAAGAGTTTACTGTCATGCACATGTTTAAATGTTTGTTAGTAGAGTAACCTGTGCCTATGCAGTTTTAAATGAAGACAAACATCTCTGTAAAATAATGACTGTTGCTTCTTTGTGCTGCTTAAAATATGAAGACTGTATTGTTCATTGAGAACAAATAAAAATGTAACTGTATCATATTTGTGTATCTTCTATTTGAGAGTTCCTGAACCAAGTTTAGCAAAAACTAACTAAACAACGCTTTGTAGGGTCAGCAACTGCACAGCCTCTCACTCAAAAGCCAGTTTTGGTTGATAGCATAGTTTATTCATATAATTTAATGTCTGACAGCCCAGTGAGCAGGTTAGGATTTCCTGTCGATGCCCAGTGAACAAAGAGGGAATTGTGTAATGACTGAACATTTGTAATAGTTTTAGAATAAAGGTCTCCTTACATCCAACAAAGTGAATGTTGGATTAGCTGATAGTATCTGAAAACCCCAACACAATCCAACAAAATCATGACCACTTCAGGCAACGATTAGCAACCAATAGCCAGGTGTGCAAAGGTGCACCACAATAAATACCTTTGAGTTTGAAAGTGTGTGCAGTTCATTTTGTTGAGATTTCAAACACAAGTAAAAGACAGGGAGAGTGATCAGGGAGGCAGTCTAATGACACCAGGAGGCTTTTTGCCCTGTCTTCAAGTGTGATCATTTGGAACAGGTATAAACACTTTTGGCTGTTAACGTGGTTGGACGACAGGTTACACAAATGCTGATAACTTTGTGTTAGCTTTTTCAAGTTTCCTGCTCTATCATTCACAGACAAACAGACGTGGAGTCCTGTTGTATACTTTTAGTGCCATGACGTCGATGCAAATTAGACTTTACTTTGAGTATACTGCAGACACTTCAGCCATTCTGGTCTCTCTCTCTCTCTCTCTCTCTCTCTCTCTCTCTCTCTCTCTCTCTCTCGTTGCTTGATGACAGTTCATGCTCTGAGCAGTGGAGCTCTGGAGGAGGGGGATTAGTTAACATGGAGGGGGGGGGGGGCTGGGGGGATGGGGTGTTAAGGTCACGCCTCTAGCCTAAAAAGGCGAAGCAGAATACCAGCAGCAGCGATCCGCTCTAAGAATAACTCTGGGCCTGACGCTCAGACACATAGCGTGAATGCAACAGTACCTAATTAGATTTAGAGTTTTATAGGTGGCAATTGAAGGTTTTTGACAATAACAAATAAAGAGAAAAATGTTCAAGTTTAAGCAGTGTGAAAACCACTGTCCACACTGTAATCACTAGACTCCAGCAGCAACATTGGCTGGTGGGATAAAGTTACCTTGAAGCTCTCTCTCCCAATATCTCTTCCCTCTTTCCCTTGCATCGTCTGTCAGTCCCCGTGGTCGATCTAATTCTGTCAGAGCTTTTAGAGGGAGGGGGGGGGTACAGGCTGCTCTATCTACCACACCAGCCCCAACCAAGCAAAGGGTAAAGACACTGACCACCTCAACTTGGTCTCCGTCTGTCTCCTCAGAGTCATCCACTGGGACGGAAGTCACCTATCAGGACCACCTCACAGTCATCTGGACCCATCAAGAGTTTTTGACTTCTGGAACAACAAAAGAAAAGTGCAGAATTAAGTCCTGAGAATGGAAAAAGAGGTGTAGTGTTACCAGCGGTGGCCAAAGGGTTCAGATTTTCCACATATCCTCAGCACCAGCCATTCACATGACGTTGGTGGGTTGGAATTAAAGACTGGGATTAAATTACACAGACGAGTTGAGGATCTAATATAAATATTTGTTTTCATGGCAACATAATCTGCACAAAGGATTTACTGTTGGAATCGGACTTTTATTCTGAAACTATGACTGAAGCAGTTGAAGGTAAAGTATCATCACATTAAGTATTACCAGTCAATTTTATTACATAATAGAAGACTCTCATGGTGTAGATATGAAGTGGTGTGTGTTTTGTTTTGCACACAGACTCTGTGATGTTGTGCTATCTGGTGTGTAGGGGGATTTCATGATTGGAAGCATCTAAAAATATGCCGCTATCATGTATCTGCTATTTGTAATGCAGCTTTAAGACCCCTGTGACATCTACTGTTCTGTATAAGATCAGTCAGCATCAACACTGTGCCTCCTGTAGCATGTAACCACATGGACTGACACTGCTGGGATACTATTTTAACTGTTTTTTGTCTGTGGATACTGAAATGAGGAGACGGACGGGTGTGGAAGCAGAGAGCAGCTGTGGTTGCCATTGAAGATTTCAAGCTTGCAGTCCTGAAATCTCATGAACGGCACAGCTCAATGATGCACCTACACAGGTGTTTTCACTTCATTTGGCTGATTAAACAGAATCTCAGCACCATGCGGGAATGTACTTGATTGACAGCCCCTTGATTCTCCAGTTTGCATCAATGCGCTTGTGAAGGCGGGACAACTCGCACCTTTATGATAGGCTTTTGGAGTAGGATTACTTCATGCATTGGTATTAATTAAGGGATAATTAAAGGATAATTACCCAGTTATCTGGAACAAATCATTGTTTTCTTGAAATAATAACATAAATAGTGTATTGTCTCACTGTTAAATATTATGTTTGACAAAATAACAATATAATCTGAACACAAGGTCCTTTTACACAAGGTCTGGAGTTATCAGTCGCATCATGGTCTCAATCAGTAAAGGCCATTCACTGATGAAGACTGTAGCATTGGTTGAAAGCTCTGAAACAAGCTTGTAAGGGAAACATGTATTAAAATATTTTTTTCACGCAGCTGTTTCCAAAGGTCAAGAATGAACTTTTCACACTCAAAACTTGTACTCTCATGGTATTATTTATTCTTTAAAGAATCCAATTAACAATGTAAATAACTGTTGGCTTACAGTTACCTCTTAATTATCTCCTTACTACAAGAAAAAATAAATGGTGATAAAAGTCAAGATCACAAAATGAAATGTTTTGAAACCACAATAACAGCCCATAATATTTTACCAGTGACTTGTTATGCACAAGAAAGATCTTCATGTTAAAGCATTTTGGAAAACGTGCTATAACTTTTAGCTTGGTTTATCTGTGCAAATATGAGATGTGCTGATATTATGATGCTTGTTCCGTTTATATTCAAAGGCTGTTGAATCTATAGCTTCTTTTTGGCAGCAAGTTTTTGTCTAAGAGTAATTATGGGAGTTATGACTGTCAAGTGAATACACAGATCAGGTCAGTCAGAAGTGTTGACAAAGTGTTTACACAACAGTCCATAGTTAAGGAAGTGAATTGGTTTCTGTGAGGTAGTGAACCAATATCAAATATAAATATCTGACTTTAAATGGAGACAATCCCATAGGAAAAAGTGGAAAAACAAAAAATGAATGGACAGTCTGCAGTGTCCAGACTAACATAACACCAGATGCACTAATGCTAGATGGAGACATGGAAACAGCTTCAATCAAGCTGCTAACCTGATTAATAGCATCAAGGTTCAGCTATGTTCTCTTATTAAGGACATGTTATGACTACAGTTCCCTGTATTCTGACCGGATAGGTAACCACAGGCTCTTAATGACCGCTCTGAGCTGAGCTGCCATGGATACCCAGTGAGAATAACAACAGAAATCTCATCCGCAGTCCGGAGACAAGTCAGCCATAAAAGGAGGAATCGTACATGGATGGTTGATCAAACCATTTAGAGTTGGATTTATTTTGAAAGTGGTGGCCAAGTCTAAAAAGGGTTGATTAGATATTTTGTGTGTAATTTTGACATCTGATCTGAGGGTTTTGCTGAAGAAGTTCACAATGGTCAGAAAAGGTCAAAGGGTCAGGAACAGTGTTTCAGTGGTTTATTGTATACCACTAAAAAAAGGAAATGGAGAGTGGATTTTACATTAGTGCTGCACAACAATGTAAATTCACAAACATAAAACCACAATATCTATTTAACAAGATGGCCAATGAGTAAAAAATGTGAGTTGACAGAGCTAGATTGATGGTCACTGGGGTCCCATATTTCATAGCAATCTGGCCAGTGGTTTTAAAGATACAATAATCTAAACCAAAGTGTTGCACAAACTGACCAACTATCAGCAGACATCATCACATGACTACAGTATGTGGTCAAATCCATCCACCCAAGCCTGAAAGAAAAAGCAAAACTCTCTTAACTGTAACTGCTGCTGAAATGTCCTGCATCAGCTATTCCAGTGACTCTCCCCAGTGATTGACAGTCAAAGGGCTGTGGATCATGTCTCTCAGAGGAAGACTGTGCAGCAGTGCAGCTTGTTGGATCTGTAGCATAATGACTCACTCAAAAAGTCAAAAAATAACTTTGGCAACACCTCAAACACTGAAGAGTTTGTGCTGTTAGGGCTAGGGTTAGTTATTTAGGGTTAATATTAATGAGTACAGCTTAAAGGAAGTGTAACTGTGACTGGGATGTTTCTATTTGTAGTTTGTGTACGTAGGCTATTTACCATCTCTTCATTAACTTGCATACTGGCTAATTCTAATTTACAATTAGTTAATTTACTATTTCTAATTTACACTGTTACACTGTTTATTAACAGTAAATTTCTAAATGTATCCAGTGTATTAGCTCATAAAATATCCATCTATGCGTGAACCAATCAAGGTACATTTATGATGGTTATTATTAGCCTGGCTGCTTGTTAACATAGGCTATCTAGCACGACAGTAGTGTGCAAAAGAAGTATGACATGACATGTATTATGACTTATGTTATTACATTATATGACGTCAATACAAAACCTTTATCCTGATTATATTTTTATATTATGAAATTTGCTATAATGAATATTGTAGCTTATACTCCCTGTCTTCTAAATATTTTTGAACATTTTGTCACACATGAAAGTTACTCATGTCTTATCTCTCGTGTTACACAAATGATATGAAAATCCAGCAATTTGCTTTTTAGTTTCAGGCTCAGTAACCATAGCGCTGTTTAAGGTGAAAATCTAATGGGAGTGGTGACACTAGATAAATGTTTAAAGGGTTACCAAAATTGGGAGTTGCTTGGGACAGGCAGAAAGACTGACATCATCATCCTTGGGCCGTATATCATACTGCTTAAAAAGTTCATATTGCAGAGGGGCCATCCATTAATTTGCCATGCACAGAATTTTTCTTTATATTATTTTCTAAAATAAGAATTATTTTACTTTTACTTTACATTTGAAAAAAAGGACAAGTAACCCCATTGACATTTTTCAGGACATTTAGTCACACTTACTAAAACCTTCAGCCGTCCAGTGTCATGACAGTCGTCCCACAGCAGCCTCTGGGAGGCTTCAAATGTGGTCCCTCATATTTTGAACTGACCTGTTGGAGTCAGAGTAATGAAGTTAGACAGACGTGTGTGCGTGTCTGTGTGTGTTTAGAGTGCTGCTAAGCTGTTTGAGCCAGCAGTAAAGGAGTAATCTACAGTAGCTGCCAAATGTGAGCTGAAGAGAGTCAACAGGTGGTCTGAACTCTCCTAACACAGCCACAGTGACATTAGCAACTAGCACTTTATGACAAAATGAGACTAAATGAATCCACTGTCTTATATCTTTATGAAAGAGAGTCATTAAAATGATGCACTGTTGAAAATGATTGCTTACAGGTAGACTACTTGTTGTGTCTTACTATGTTGTATTATCATAAACTTTATAACTAATTTCAAGCAAATTAAAACACAAAACAGATAGCGCCGTTTCCATATTAAAAAAAGTGCAAGACTGGGTCAGTGTTAAGAGTCTGTTTGGAAACTAGTCAGAAATGTAGCTGTCAACTTTCTGACCCTAAATGCTACTTGACCCACTTTCCACACAACTTCAGGTAGACACTTTCTTCTGAAAATCACACCCTGTGGCATGAACTGTAACTCGAAATATAAATCATAGTGCTAGACATGTATGAATACTGGAAAATGTTTATGTACTGAGAAATTAGTTATCAGAATATAAGCTGTAAGTGTACAGCTATCCAGGGAACTAAAAATACAAATTAGTTAAGGCTTGTACAGTAACAAGGAAACAGGATTCACAAAACAATAGACTATGGTCAAATTACCATATTGTACCTCATGCTATGCTATGCTAAGAATAAATGAACTAATTCACGCTTCAACAGTCGTAAAACAAATATAAATAGGTAACACATACAGACAATGTAGCAACAAAGGCATTTAAAGAGATAATAGAAGATACCTCTCAATATTTCCTTGGTCACATATTTGACAAAATTACAGATTTAACGTCAGTCCATTGCCAGATGCTGCTGCTGCGGCTGCTGCTGCTATGGCAACACAATGTTTAACTGAACGCTAATTGTTTAGAGTTGAGGTTAAGGTTAGGATTAGAGCTAAAATAACACCAAATTTAAAGAATGTGCTTTTCAACACTGGTGGCAGAATACTATAATACTGAAATCAGGAAACTTTGGGCTTTTTTTTTTTTTTTTTTTACATCCTTCGTTAATTCTTTTGGCAAATTTGCTCGATTGTTTTGTCTCAATTCTTTAATCACCCTCCATCTGTCATAAACCCACAAAATGCTACTAGCACAGCACCAGTTAGCAACTAGCTTAGTAGCGAAAAAAGTGAAACATCTAATATTAGCAGTTAAAGAGACAGATATTCTTCTCAGCGTTGTTGTAGAAGCAACAGAGCTGAAATATTGGACTCACACGTCAGGTGGACGCCAACTTTACTTCAAACGAAGGCTAATGCCCCTCTGTGTCAGGTAGATATGGAAGTATGAGGGGCAGCTGTTTGCTAACTCCTTAGCGTAACAACTTCGTGCTAGCAATATGTCAAGGCTAGCTTGGTTTGTCTTCTGTCCCCTAGCCCCGAGTGGCCGACATTCTTTAAACAATTCTTTAAAGACACATTATCTGTTTATTTACTCCTTACTGTTACATCAAAGTTACTCCAAACTTTAATACCTAATCGTCTGAATACTTTGCTGTTAAGTGTTGTTATTGCGACCTGCCGCTCTCTACAATTGTAGTTTAACTGTTTAATCTGGTTGTCTGTTTTGCCTCAATCACTTTGTAACATGTTTTCAAAGCTCTGTGTAAACTCTTAGTCATTATAATACCCTCTATTGAACCCATGATCAAGTTGTAAGCACAATGTGATTAATTTATTCACATGTAAATCAAGAATATAAACTGCATTGAATTGAAATGTTGTCAATTCAACCTCACAACAGAACCACCATGAGAATAAAGGGAGTTTTAAGTTTATTAGGTCCACAATGTTAAAACTGATATAGCCTAATGCAGTAAAACCTGCCTAAAAGAAGGTTATAATGTTCAGTTTTTGTTGAAACTGTTTCAGAGAGGTGTTGATTGACTTCATTGTCACTTTGGAGGATGTAGTTTGTAGTGCTGTTGAACTGTATTGCATTATACTGAGTTGTGTTTCTGATATTTAAATTCCAATACAGTTGTATTCAAAGGTCGCCCCCCCCCCCCCCCCCCCCAGGCAGATTACATGTTTTCAAGTGGGATGAAATAAATTAAACCCCCACAGCAAACAGATATTAAAAATGAGCCTTTCTTCAAATGTCAACTTTTTAGTTTTTGCACACAACTGTATATGGGGTTGACAAAATATTGGAAACAGCTCAGGCTCTCAGTACGTTGCATTACAGTTCAACAGCACTTCAGTACAGCCTCCATTAGTAGATGTACCTAATAAACCGGCAAGATAATTATAATTAAGAGAATTATATCAAAACAATGTAAACAACACTGAATACTTCTAATATTAAAACACTGGCTGCACAGGCCAGCTAGCAGTGTGACTTTGTGGAAATGTATTAATTTAGTACTGTTCTATCAGCCACATTTGATGCAATGTATCTGACCATGGATTCTCATATTGTACCTCACAGCACGGTCGTCGACCACCACCACCACCATGGTCATCGACAATAAGAACGTAGACGCCGGGTCGCCGTCTGCACGGACCCCCAAGAAAACGTTCACAGATGACCTCTACTCTACTTTCAGCTCCCCGCTGGCCTGGATCTTAGTTCTGGCTCTCATCATTACATGGTCTTGTGTTTTTGTCATCATGTTTGATCTGCTGGACTACAAGACCATCTCAGGTATGGAGAGGTGTTTGTTGTTCGTTTTGTGGTTCTGCCCTATGTCACCTCCAAGCTTCTTGGTTTCAGATACAGGGGTGTATTCACTGGAGTCAGACACTGAAGAACAGCCATAGAGAAATGGGTTTTTGCTTCTTCCAGACTACATGTTGTATGGAAGTGTATGATGAATATACATTATCATACAAGTCAGGTTAGTCAGGCAGATCAGGCGTATTGTTGCACTAGAGGACCAAATGTGGGCCGGCTGTGGCTCACACTGCATATGCATATGGCTACGAGATGAGCTCTGTTCTGACAGTTAGAATTTCTGTGAATTTGAAATGAGATTTAGATCCAATTAGAGGCAAAAAACAAAAACAAAAACATCTCAGTGGTCACAAGTTTAACATCCAGGTAGTCTAGCAACCAGACTACCAATATGCATCTGGTGCAACTTAGAGATGTGCCAGTTATTGAAGCAACATAGGCTACTGTTCATTTCTGTGTGCAGGATGACATTCTTAAGAACCTTTTATCTTGTCCTACTTTGTGAGATCAACAGCTGTTTATATACGGTAGTCTTTTATGATGTAGAGATGTGGAAACTGTCTTTCAAAGATAGACCTGATGAAACAGTGCCAACAGGAACAAACTGAGAAGGTGTTGTAACCTAATGCCATGTTGGTCAGCAATGTGACGACTTAGCTGCAGGTGGATATGCCAGTTTATTTAATGACAATTTTGTCTGCATAGGTGTCATGCAAACAGAAAGACGTGCTTCTTTCTCACAGGCTTTTTTAAGTGGTCTCCAATCAGATGTTCATCCTGAAGCTGGAAAGATCTTTTGTGTTAGCTTAGCATAAAGTCATGTTGTTTTAAATGTACTGTCTTATCATTGATATTGTTTTTGTATCTCTCTCTTCTTTCTTTTTCATAATTTTCCTATGATTCTTTTATCTTTATGTTTCTGTACAACACATCAAACTGCCCTGATATAAAATCTACTAATGTTACTTGTTCATATGTTTTTCTGTAACAACTTCATCACTAAGATGCAAGCATTGGTTCAATTTCTCCTCATAACATTAAAACAAACAATGCTTCCATCATTTAATTAATTTCTGTTGTGTTCAACTTCTAATTATCATTCAATATTTCTAACCCTAACATGAACACCTACCATCATTTCCCAAATTTTTATATGAGATTTTCACCTTAAATTAAAAGAAATCCATGAAGAAAACTGGAACAACCTGGCAACAGCTAAACATAGGACTCCATACATTTTCCTAGACTGCAATACTGATAATGAAATATCTTCTTTATTCACAATGTCATCTTGAACAAGAGGACAAAAGAAGCATGAGGACAAATCAATGTGTGAATTGATTTTAAGAGAAATACCAAGTCCTCTTTTGTTCTTTCTGTCACAGTGGTCATTGAAATTAATATTGTGTTGCCAGGTGACAGGCCATAACTACTTTATCATCATCATACCGTCACAGTGTGAACACAGGAATATTTTTTATCTCACACTACCACTGCTTTTTTCTCCCTCTCTTCTTCCGCCCTCCTTCTCTCCTCTTTGTGCTTAATGTTGTTGCTTATTACCACTATGTTTCTCATCCAACCAGGTCACCCACCTCCTGCCGTCAGGAAGGTTTTAAAGGATTCAGGGCATAGAGGCAAGGCACCTTACCTGATACTAACTGCTCAGACCAGAAGCCTTTTGCTGATAAAAACCACTAACAACCTAACATTGACCGCTAATATTAGCTATCAATGTTAGACAGTCCTGCTTTCTTTCTGGTACTTACTCAAGTGTTCAGGTGTACAGTAACATGATGTCAAGGGTAGCTTGTAGTTTTACGTTGTAGATATATGTATTTGTTCCTGTTACTTGCATATTTCTGTGTGAAGAGGAAAAAAACTCTGGTTCAAATATTTGAAAAACCAAAATAAGGATTTTCCTTCCTGAAAAGAGAAAAAAACTTTTGGTTTTGAATATTTGAACTTCAGGCGAGCTTGATGTAACAAACATCAGCGTTCTGATCCTGTCGACAAAATTAGATAAATCAAGCTCTTCTGAAATCTCTACCTCTGTGTTTTAAAATGCATTTTACTGCTATACTTTTCTGTATGATATGTATTTATTTTATAATTCCTAGTGTTTATTTTGCCAGTTTGCCTTTTGTGTAAACCTGGTTGCATTCAGGGATAATAATTGTGAGATGTACAAAAAATTTTGACTTGTTTAAGAAAGATATAAAAACAAACAAAAGTGGAATCATGTTTAACTGATATATTGAATACAGAGTTTATACATTTCACACCACAGCTACAATAAAAATCGAACATGTTCACCGGTTGAGAGTTTCTCAGCCTTTCACCGGAGACTCAGATCTATGTGACAGCCCTGATTCAAATGAAATCATGTTTTGATGGTATTTGCACTGGGAACACTGGCCCTCCTTCATCAGACTGACTCGGAAACATCGGCATATTCAAGGACTGTGAGACTCCTGAAAACCTCTAATAGTATAAAGAAATAAATGAGCAGAGATTTGATGTCAGCTCAGATTCAGCTGTACATGCAACAGCTGTTAGTGTAGAAATTTTGAGATTTTCTTTTAAAATCTTATTTAGTAGCCTTTAAGACTTTAATGTGATGTGGAATTTCTTTTTTTATGTTGATGAATGGTAACTCGATGAATGAGGGTCAATGTGATTTTTGGTAAAGGCTATTTGCACATCAGTATGCTATGTAGAAGGCCTTTTGCAATGGTTAAACTGGAAGGTGGGTTACAACCACTCAGAATGTGACATTGATAAATTCATGAAATGAGTTTAGTTGGTGTTGCCCCACCTCAGTTTAACCTTTCGCTGTAGAGTTCACGTTTGAGAATGAGAGCTTTGTCTGCACTGAGGAAATGTAAAAGTGAGAGGTAAGAGGCTCTTACTGATAATGCATTTGTTTTGTTTGGTCAAGAACAACTAGGAAAACAACTTCAGCCAAAAAATGAGTGACTAAATCAGCTGTTGTGTTCATGTCCCTGCTCCACCAGGAGGCCTCACCAAGATCGGCTCGGACCCCGTGAAGGCGGTGAATGATGCTGTGGAGGAAACAGCAAATGTGATCAGTGTAATATTAAAATTTGCTGCGAACCTGATCGCGCCTGAAGAAGATGAAGGTACAGTCACTCTGCACATGGTAGAAAAAACACACATGGAGCTCCTGATATATTATAGTATTGTTATTTCATACTCATTTCTCTCTACTCTTCTCTAGGAAATCTATACGCAGTAAGAAAAAAAGGTTTGTACTGCTACTGTTTTTGATTTTATTTCCTTTTGCAATGATCATACAGCTATAGAACAAGAAATGACTGCTCGCTGCTTTTTGAATGTCTTGTTCATGCTGCACTTCATTACATGTGCTGTCCTTTACATTATTATTAGAACAATCAATGTAAGCTCCTCAAGAAGGAGTGATTTTTAACTGCTCATGTACAATCTACACCCAGAAATGTATTTCCCACACTTATAAGTCTGGTGTACCTAAAGTTTATCTCATGGTTGTTCTGGTGATCATTTAAAAACCCACAAAAGATGCTGCTTTGATGAATGAACAGCACATGTACTGCAATTTTTCATGATGTGTCTTAAAGAATCTTTCTATTTTGATCTATAGATCTTTTGCAAACAAAAGATTTATAGATGAAATAGATGAAAACTGATGGAAAATAATGCCGCTGCAAGAAGCTGCTACTTTCACAGACATAGTTTTGCTATAACAGACATACATGGATCTAGGTGACCACATGGCCAGTTGGTTATCATCATGGTGGTAGTTTTAAACTGACTTTATGTATGAACCATCTCAAAGATTCAAGATGGTTGGAGGAGGAGGAGGAGGAGGAGGAAGTGGAGGTGAAGATTAAGAAAGCAAAAGGTACAATGTCTACAATGGCTTTATTTGTGGGTATGTGTAGATTAACTCTACAAATATAATGACTGATGAGTCCTGTCCCCACCCTGTAACAGTAGACTAATGAAGGCACCAAGCAGGAAACCACAGTACTCGACCAATGTGATGTTTATCTTCACTAGCTGCACTGATATAGCTAACTTTCCTTTCTAAAAAGATTCTGTTTCTTACTAACTTTCTTTGCTAACTGCTGCCACTAACCTATTAAACTTCTAATGAAAGTTATAATATACTGTATGTGTATGTGTATCTAAACTTTAGCATGTTTTATCCAGTGAAATCTGTATTTTTGTTCTTTTATGTTGCTGATTTTCCATTTCTCTTTTTGTATTCTAGGAGAATTTCTACCGTCTCGAAGTAAAGGTCTGTACCTCTTTGTTGAAGATATTCATGTACATTTTAGCTTGACTGCTTAAAGTGCTAATGGTGGCCAATTTCCTTTTAATAGCTACTTCACGAGCTATGTGTTAGCATTCATTTACACTTCAGGAATTACTTTGGTATTGTAACCTTTTTATATGTACCCATTAACTCAACCTTGAAGTAGTTTCCCTCAGCTTTACGTAGTGTTGTATTATCTTTTAGCTCATTGTTGTGGTTTTCTTTGCTGTTAACTCTCACACTTTAATCAGTGTTGTTCACTGCAGCAGCAGGCAGCTGATAAAAAGCTCTGATAAAGCCACTGCATACTACTTTCCCAGCACCAAACGACAAACAGACCAAGTTAGTGACCATTCTGTAGACTGTGGTGCATGATATATTTTTAGTTGATTTCAGTTGTTGTCATTTCATCACCACTTACAGCACCGTAAATATTCTTAATGTGGAAGATTAACGTTTCCCATTCTTGCCCCCCTTGCTTCAGGGAAATTCAATTTTTCAACTCAATTTTATTTGTCATAACATACATTATCCCAAGGGTGAGGTCGAGACCTTACAATATTATAGAGAGAAACTCAACAGGTAACCATAAACATGATTTTTGATGACTTTTTTTTTTACAGTCTTAGAGATGCAAGCAAAGAAGAAAACACCAGTGGCTGAAGTTGTGGAGGAGGAAGAGGAGGAGGGAGAGGAGGGAGACGAAGAGGAGACTGCTGGGGAGGAGGAGGAAGAGGAGGAAGAAGAGGAGGAAGAACTAGAGGAGGAAGGGGCGTATGAGGAGGAGGAATATTATGAGGAGGAGGAAGATTATGAGGAGGAGGAAGATTATGAGGAGGAAGAGTATGAGGAGGAGGAGGAGGAGGAGGAAGGAGTGGAGGAAGAGGTAGGCGGAGTTGAAGATGATGAGGAAGACGAAGAAGAAGAGGCAGGAGCAGATGCAGTGGAGGAAATGGACAAAAAGAAAAAGGAGGAGGAGGAAACTGATGAAGATGATGAAGATGATGAAGGTGAATCAAAACAGGAGGCAGTAGAAGAGGTGGATGAAGACGATGAAGATGAAGATGATGTCAAAGAGTCTGCTGAGGAAGCTGCTGATGCTGATGCTGATGATGATGATGATGATGATGATGATGATGATGATGATGATGAAGAAGTTTCTCCTGAACCTATTTCCACTTCTGAGGATGAAGAGTCGGCAGCATCTCCTGATTCTGAGTCTGACTCACCTGTTGATGTCAAAGACAGCGACAAAGACGTCGCTCGACCTGTCGATGATGATGAAAAAGACGATGAAGAACATGATGAAGACGATACCAGTGATGATGCATTCACTGACACCTCAGATGTCACTGAATCTGAACTTCTTTCCAGCGAAGAGGGAGACGAGAAGGATGATGACGACGATGATGATGAAGACGATAGATTAGCTGAGGGTGTCGCAACATCTGATAGCGATGATGTCATTGCAGAAGACAGCGATGACGACCTGGAGCTTGATCTTCCTCCTCAGCCTGCTGTCAAAGACGACGACAAAGATCTGGAAGAAGACATTAAAGTTGCTGAAGACACTGATGAGGATGAGGATGATGATGATGAGGATGATGATGATGATGATGATGATGATGATGATCTGGACAGTTCAGATGAGGACATCTCTGTTGCCTCCTCTGAGCACTTTGCAGATGATGAACATGACGAGGAAGACAGTGACCTCAAAGACTATGACCTCGACATTGACAGCAACCTTGACATAGACGTCCACATTGACCTTGACGATGATCATGACAAACTTGATGATGTCATTGAAAAGGAGACAGATGATGATGAAGATGATGATGATGATTATAAGGAAGTTGATGTCTCTCCCTTTGAGAGTACAGACAGTGGAGTCTTAGGCGATGATGATGACGACATTACTCTTAAAACAGATGAAGAGTCTGTTGGAGAGACTGTCTTCAGTGATGACGTCTCCTATGATACGACAGACGACGATGATGATGATGATAAAGATATTGATATTGATACCAGCTCGTTTGAGTTCACCTTTGATCAGGAAGAAGAGATCAAAGAAACATTTCTTGACACTGAAAAAGATGAAATCACATCAGAGTCCTTAGTCAGTGAGGATGATGAAGATGATGATGATGTTGATGATGATGATGAAGATAATGAAGATGACGATGATGTTGGTGACGTCTTGCTTACAGGTATAGTGCAGCATCACTGCTTACTTTAATTGTGAGTTATATTACCTTTTTACTCGTTACTGATTGGCTGCCAGGTTTCCATTCAAATTATAATCAATGTCAAGAAGTAAATGACCCTTTTAAATCAATATTACATCAATTATATTGATAATATAATAATGCAATAACATATTATAGAAAAGGAGAAGTGTAAATGTGGATTTGTAGTGTGCTACATTGTATTTATTATATTTTAAATATTATTTTTTTAAGAAATGTATTAGCAGAGACAAATAAATAGATGATTAATTGAATTGCTATCAAAAAATAGAAATAACTAAAAATAATGTATTTTATCAGGTTAAATAAAATCCAGCTAACTTTCCTAACCTACAATGTTGCCCGACATATCACAATAGGCATGTAAAAACACTAACATTCAAATTTTTCCTGTATTGGAAATGTATTTCAGTATTCATTTGAAAAAGCACTGATTTCAGTTCCCTTAAAAAAGGCCTTAGTAGTTATCAAAAAATCTTAAATGTAATTCGCAAAAGTCTTCTATTTTTCCAGCCTGCCGTTTTTGTATATGAAAACTGTAAAATCCCGGGTGCTATGGTTTCAGATGTTGGAATGTTCAATACATTGTTTATTATTTACTGGTCGACCAATCCATCTATTTTGTGCTGCTTATCTAGGTCCCGGTTGTGTTTGATGATTAATTAATAATATTATCTGGAATCATTGTTAGACACAGGTGCAAAGTGCTGACAAAAATTTATATAAATGTCAACAAATGAATATATGTTGTAAATAACTCTAGGTCATATTGTCTCCACAGGTTTTCATTGATATCCTTTATACTGTAGCTGTTTGTAGAACCAGTAATAAATTACGTTTTATATGGTCGTTAAAAAAGTCTTTAAATGTTACATTTAGCTTGGTGTGTGTGTGTGTGTGTGTGTGTGTGTGTGTGTGTGTGTGTGTGTGTGTGTGTGTATAGCCACCACTGCAGCAGCCTTCACTGTCCACGAGGCGGCAGTAAAGACTGAGGCAGATGGGGATGAGGACGAGGACGAGGACGAGATCAGCCAGGCTGATGATGAAGACCAGACTGAGGAGGATGAGTCGGAAGAAATCGGTGACTATCACATCTATTATGTTTCTATGTTTTACATACTGTTAAAGCAACATGAACGAAAACATTATTGAAATGTCTCTCATCTATGGGTTCCTTTTGAAAACCTTTAGTTAAGATTTATAGGTATTGCCATCACTGTAGCTGAAGTGAAGTGCATACATTTGATGTTTAGTATTTCTAGAGGACCATTCATGTATGGAACTGCCAGTTTTATGTATTTTTTATGCATTAAACCTTGTCTTATACTGTATAAAACCCTTTTAAAGAAATTCAGAGGTTCTCTATCTGACTATCTCTGATATTATGTAGCAAATGAAATCTATTGTTTCTGCGATTTTCCCTCTCACAGTCATACTTCACTTCATACAAGAGCTTCAGCCTGTCATCTACACACAATCCTCATTTAAAATAAAGGAAGTTAAACATGAAATTAAATGCATTGAACGGTTCATCCAAGCCAACATCATTTTGGATCATTCTTTTCACTTTATTGCTAAATGATGTGCTTTTTACCCACACTTTGGCTGTTATTTCTCCTCTGCTGTGTAAATTTATTGAAAGCACCAAATCACAAAGTTCTTCATTAAATTTTTTTGTTGCTGTTTTGAGCATTCTACAATTTTATGCCGGTGTGCTGTAGTTTTGGGAAGTTTTAGATTTGTTTTCCATTAGCTGAGCCTGAAGCTTCCTGCCCAGTCTGAAGGAAAAGACTGACTTTATGAAACATGACACCTACATTTGTTCCACATGAGCGACAGGGACAAAATAAAGATCTAAAACGTCAAACTATCCCTTTAATATCTCTCTCATCGTGGTTAAGTATGAAAACTCTGTATGTTATTTATCAGTCCATAACTGTGAATGTAGTCAGTCACCTTATTTCACATCTTACAAATGCATGTTGCTGCTTTCACCCTCAGTTACCAGTCAGCCTGCTGCTCTCGAGGAGGAGCAGCAGGGAGACGATGAAGAGTCGATGGCTGGAACACAGAAATCTGTCGATGAGCCAGAAGATGAAAAAGAGGAGTACGATGAAGATGACGATGAGGAGAAGGCGACGGTGGATGTGATTAAGCCTTTGCCTGAACCCGAGGAGGAAGCCACAGGTCATAGACTTTGGACGATTACAGCTATTTTATCGTATTAATTGTAACATATAAATTCAATGTGAGTCTAACCGTCTGCTTTGTGATTTCAGTGTGTTCCTGTATGCACTCTGCCAAGACCAAAGAGTCTGCAACCAAGAGCACAGAGAAGAAAGGTCTGTGAAACTCTCACATCTTTATCTTAATACATTCACTGTCACTGCTGAGGGGAATTCAGTATTGTTTGGTACCACTAGTGGAGACCAGGAGGAGATCCTGTTGCTGTTAATGGTGGCCTCAGATTGACACTAATAACAAAATAATCAAATTGTCACAAAGGAGCAGAGATTCAGACAGGTATTTTTATAATAATATAATGCAATTATAAAATACTGAATACCTAAGAAACATTTTAAAGATCGGAGAGTCATTCAACATGTACTGATAGGTCCATTTCTTTCTATCTTTATTCATTTATTCATTTATTTTTGTACAAAATAAAGTTAAAGCACTGTTTTCTATTCATTCTGTTTTTACTTTGTAAATGTTATATCTACACCTAAGGAACTTTATATGTAACAGAGACAATAACATGTATCGTAAAGCATTGTTTAGGCCAGTAATCCAATTTATTAAGTTCATTTGTTGCATGAAAACTATTTTTTTCAGCCGTGCATTTGATTGAGTGCTCAACAATTTATTTATAGAAATATTATCATTACAAACAGCTTTAAAGTTTGATTGAAATGTGATTGCACTTGCCTTTCTTATTTAGTATCGATCAGTCAGTTTCAGTATTTTCTCTCCCATAGAGTTGAATTATGTTTAGTTAGTTTGCAGACATGAGTTAATTCAAAAATAATGGCACAAATTTGATATTAGTGTCGAGATCAAATGTGTAGAAAAACAGCTCCGCACACATACAGTATGTATTTTTATTGTGTTAGATTTGCACCTGTTGCATTTGGATTTAGTTCAGTAGCAGAAACTTTGGATTCAATATTTTCTCTGTGAGTTATTTTATATCTGCTGATAGTGGTAGAATATAAACTTCAGGTTGGTACGATAAATGCAGGTTTGTATCCTGCTGTCTGTGGAGCAGCGGCAGACATACATCACTGTGAGAAGTCTGGTGTTTGCTGTCGAAGCCTAGTGTAACTTTAAATCTGTGATCTCATGTTTGTGTTTTCAGATGCTCCCAAGAGGGTTTCAGCTGTGAGAAGGAAAAAAGGTGACGAGACACATTTCAGGTTTTGACTGAAGGGATTCCCGTTAGAGCCACCAGACAAAACAACAAATGCAAATAAAGTTAATGTATGATAAGTGTCTTTGAGCAACCTGCATCTCTTAAGCTACAGCTAAACACTCACTGATGGAGTAGACTGGAGGCTAAATGCTACTTCAGAGGCAGAAATCAGGGCAGGAAAGTCTTTAATCACCACAAATTTGAAACTCGTTAATGTTTTTGTGACTATAATGAACAATTAATGATCATTTTAATGAAGCATTGTGAAGCTTTTATCCTTGTTAATTTTTAATTCCAGACCATGAAGATGAAAAACCACCAAGGAAGGGTAACACTGAACACTCCAAAATACCATCTTTATACCACAACTAAATGCATTAATCAATACTTGTTCTTACTGAGAAGTAAAACATGATAACACTTGCATGTGCTGTATCCAGGTCTTCCCAGAATTGCAGGTCTGCAGCCGAAAATCAAGAGGGTCAGGAGAATTCCTGCTCTGTTCAGAGGTACTGACACTGACTCCAGACATCTGATGGCCTCACTGTGAATCACTGAACATAATGACTGTGTCTGGGACTGAGGTGAAATCATGAGAAAACTGCAAAGAGTGTTGCAGGATGATAACGAGAATGGTTACAACAAATAGTTGTAAAACCGATATCTGACACGTCTACCAGCCATATCCAGTCTACCTTTACTTTTTCACTATTTCTGTCACAATTTTAATTGATGTTTTTTCTATTTTCAATTTACAACAAAAAGCCAAGAGAGAGGAGAAGACCAAGACGTCCAAAACAGGTCATTTACACTCATTCTGTGATAAGAGACGGTAAAATATTCATGACCATGTGGGGACGACTTGTTTTCACATCTGACTGTTTACACTGACAGAGACAGAGACCAAAAAACAAGAAGAGGTCCCAGAATCTGGACAAGAAGGTAAACCTATTATTTTCACTATGATTTAAAGGGAATGGAGGAACATCTGTTTGATAACTTTATTGCACTGAAGCCAAATTGTCATTTTGGAAGATTCAAAAAACCAAGTGTCTTCTGTCCTGTCTGTTTCAGTTGGCCCCTGCAGGCCTGCACCAGTCTACTGCCCGTCCCCTCCCGGCTGGTATGGTGAGTAGCAAAGACTATGGAAGCAGTTTGAAAAGTTATCACACAGAGGAAATTCATTTTTATAACTCAACCTGTTAAAAATGTCTAATGAACTCTTTATCTTCCAGTTCATCACATCGTCACAGACAACCCCTACCCTCCTCCAACCATGTCAGGTATTTATCAGCGATGTAACGTCCGTAAAAGACTCTTCCTGTGATTTTATACTCAACCAGTGTGATGTCATTTTCCTTCAGTTTTCCTGTCTCCTTCTGCTGGAAGATAAAAAACATATCATTTGTATTAAAATTCAGCTCCGTCTGCTCCTGTTCTGACCGTCCATCCTGGAGCTCCACAGATGCATCCTGTTTACCAACAGCAACCTCCACCTCCACCTGGGCTGTACGCTCAATATCAACCATATCCACCGCCACCGCAGCCGGTGATGCAGCCTCAACCAGAACCAGCTCAACCAGGTGAACCAGTCCAGCCTGAGGCCCCAGAACAAGAGGCTCCTGTTCAGCCTGAGGTCCAGACTCCAGCTGCTGAAGCCCAGCCAGCTGCAGCTCTGGTCCAGGGTGAGGAAGAGTGTGGTAGTTCATTTCATCAAAGCTGAGCCTTGTATTATATTTATACGTACATGTACAGTATATATTTTTTAATTACGGAAAAAGGAAACCACTATAAATGCAGATGTAAATCGTCATTTACAGAATTTGAGAGAAATCTGTTAAATCTTGTCACTCAAATCCAAAAAAAAAAAACATTTATAATTTTATATTTAAAATATAGTTTCACATGAAAAAACAGGATGGGTTAAAAGCACACAAAAGAGAGAGAAACAGACTTTATTCTGGAATAAATGATCCCATGCTTCAGAGATACAATCCAGTGTCAAGTATTAAAGATGAATTCCAGGAACAAAATGGTAAAAATGAGGTTCCTCTGCACAACAGAGGAGGTGGAACCTGTAAGACTTGCCCTGACTTTTATCTTTTTTAAATGCAGGTTAAAAACTTTGATTTATTTTTTGCCTGATCTTGAAAGACTCATTATTTTACACTTTGCAGTTACATCTTGTTCTTTTTTATTTCTGTTTTTTATCTTTATAATTTCTTTTAAAATACTTTCTATTGTTCAAATTTACATTTTGTTCTATGATTCGTTTACTTTAATATTTCCTCTCTATGTAAACCAGTCTGAAGTCCTATAATGTGTGGAGCCTTCTCCATATAAACTTGTCTTAAGAGTTAAGGGAGAAATTCTAAAAGCTCTGAAACTCACCACTACTAAACACCTTTGGTGTCCTAATCCCACATCAGTGAGATTGTGTTGCAGTTTAGTTTTTTATTTTATGCAAATTGAAGTTTATGTTTTTAAAACATTAAGTATTTGGGTCTACCGAGAGTAAATGATGAGTTTTCATCTCAAATCAAAATCTTTACCAAATTGAAAACGTAAATTTAACTGTAATAAAGTTCTTCTGTTCTTTCTTCAGAACTTGGAAACATTATTGAAATAAACAGTATAAACACATATCTTAGCCTCAGGATATGAATGAATGATTAAGATGTGAAATGTTACACTGCTGCTGTAACTATAATTTAAATGAAATCTTAATTTCATAATTCATCTAAACTCTTTTCATTAAAGATGCAGTGACTGTTGAGGAACAAGTGAAGGCTGCTCCTACCAAGAAAGGTACAAGCGATGTGATTATTTAATAATCAAAAAATGTAATTATGTCCTCCTTAATTACTGCACCGAACGATACAATAATTAATATGTGATCATTTTCCAGCTGCAAAGAAGAAAACAAAGACTGCTGATTCAGACAAAGGTGCTGTATGAGTCCCCTGATCCACTAAATGCTTAATTTGTCAGCTAACTGGAATATTCCGCGTAACTAACTACAGCTGCAGCACTTAACACTGATGTACAATGACATAATGTGCTGTATGAATGTATTCATTATGGAAAATTAAGTCTGTATGGCCATTTCACTCCAATTATCCCCTCAGAGCCAGCAGCGGTCAAAGAGAAAACAAAGAAAGGTAATTTATGTTTACAGCCGGCTAGTTTGGTGTTTTCACTGCTCTACACTCGAATGTTGTTATGAATGACACAGGCAGCAAATTGGAGCTTTGCTTTGTTGTAAATATACACACAGATCTACAATCGTGAGCCAGATATGAATAACATAAATCAACACATTTGCCAATTTTAGATGCTGCTGATTCAAAAGACACAATCAAAGCAGCCACTACAAAGAGGTCCCATATAGTATAAAGGTCTCTGTCCATGTTTAGTGTGATTATAGATCAGCTCTAGGTTCTATATTAATACTGTGAAAGTATCAAAGCCTCAGTCCAGAGAGAAATGCACACAGCCTGTATTCAGAAACTGAGCCTTAAAACCAGCCGTCAGGACTTCTGGAACTTTGTGATGTCACAACAAAGCGGTCACTGCTCCAGCCATAAGAGAAAAACCAGGAATATGGGACCTTTAACTATGGATCTACATGTCTTGATGAATATAATGTTCTCATTATGTATTTGTTGTGACAGAGTCAGCTGCAAAAAAAGAGAAAGTCAAAAGTCCTACAGTAGCTAAGAAAGGTACTGAACATTTTTGTAGAATATGATATTCATATATTGTGGGAAAAACAAGGTTGATGCGTGGTTGTATTAAGTTCTTGAATAAATTTAATTTGGTAACAATATTTGACAATGTTTGTTTCTACAGAGCCGGTGAAAGAGAAAACCAAAACGGCTAAGAAAGGTAAAACATCAGAAAATTATATGAAAATCAACTCAACGATACTCATCTCCATCTTTAATGTGAAGTTAATCTTTAACTATGAAAGACAATTATTCAGGCCACTAATCACAATTTATTATGTTAGAGCCTGCAGCTGTGCAACAGAAGAGGAAATCATCCTCTGAAAAGACAGGTAACCACACACACTGATGTTCAGTAATTTGCATAAAGTCATTCATGAATGGAAACTAATTATTTTGCTCCTCTCAGAAGTGTCACCTGTCAAGAGCAAAGCCAAGACATCTACTTCCAAGAAAGGTAAAGCTATCAACATGTTTTCTAAAATGAAATGTTGTACTTGACTTAAGATTTCGATTATTTTATGTTAATGCCGATGCTTAACCGCAGTTTGGTCCAACTGATATAAATTTAAATCCAAGTGTTAATGTGTCTTCAACAGATCCAGATCCAGAACCACGTCCACAGCCGCTCAGACTGAGAACAAGACTAGAAACCATCAAGAGGGCGAATGTCACGTCTCAGGCCAAAGAGGAGAAACCTGCCAGGTCTTCGTCTGAACCAGGTCATACTGTTGTGTCTCTAATGTGGGATCCAACTATTTACCTTGAGCATTTAGGATTTCTCTGTGGAGCAGAGACTCTTGTACTGAAACTTTGTATGTCTGTCCGTTTTATTTTCAGCTAAGACAAGATCAAAATCAGTGGCAGATAAGAAAAGTAAGTTGTATTTGCTTGTACTTTTTTGTTTGTTTACTTGTATTTTAAATCCATGTCCTGTAGCTGCTTCCACGTGAATGAGACATTGATGTGGGATTCAAAACCTTGTTTTTCTGAGGATACATTTTCTCAAAGCTCAGGAGTTGAGAGATACTATACACTGACCTTTTCAAAGCATTAGTTCAACATTTGGAGAAAACTTTATTGTTAACTCTCACGTCTGTCTAGTAATAGTAGGGATACATCCAGGTGAAGGTTAGCTTAGCTTAGCTTAGCTTAGCTGAGCTTTTGCGTTTAGACTGGAAACAACAGGAAATGGCTAGCTTGGTTGTGTCCAGAGGGAACAGAATCTACCTACCAGCACATCTAAAGCTCAATAACTGACATGCCACATTTAAACCACACAAAAATAGAAGTGTAACAATGAGAAGTTGTGGTGTTACAGGTGGTTATGTGCTGCACTACTTTGTCTTGTTGTTAGTGTGAGATTTCAGGTAGGTGTTGATCCTGGCCAACAAATATTTGCTAAGCTAAGCTAAGCTAACCTAAGCTGCAGTCTTCTGACCAGACAGACCTGAGAGTGACATCAATCCTCTCATCTAATTCTTCTAAGACAGCGACAAAGGGTAGTTTCCAAAATGTTGCAAGCAAATGCAGGAAAAATAAAATCATTAATTTGAAAACGTAACGAGGCTTCCTCACCTACTGTTTTATTCTCAGTCACGTTCCATTAGTCAAACCTCAAGGCAGTGAACTGAACATCACACAATGAAAATACAACCCCACAAGCTACATTTGAAAGCAGCATGATTCTACTTACGTCAAAGTGATGAGTAAGAGAAAGAGAGTAAGTAGAGAAGAGATTTTTCTCCAAACAAACTGTTATATTTAATGATATTAGGTCTCTACTGGCATCTTTCAGTAGAAATCACACCTCTTGAAAATGTTGTCGCATATTATGTGATTAAATAGACGTCTTTCTATGTGATAAAGTTATCATTAGGGACATGTCAAGCCGTATTACGCTGAGAGGGGAATAATATCACAAGAATATTGAATGTAGCTACACCACAATTATAGAGAGTTATGTGTCAGGCTGTAATAGGGCTGTCTCTGCTGTTGCAGGCAAAGCTGAAAAGGCTGAAAAGAAATCTGCAAAAGAGGCTCAAGGTATGGATTCAAAATCAGAAAGTGAAGAATCTCTGCTGTGCATGTTTGTCATTGATGAGTTTCTCTCTTTTTTGCCTCCTCTCAAATGTTTAGATAAAGAGAAACAACCATCGCAAGCTAGTACGTATGAGAAAGTAATTTATCACCAGTGCAAATAATATCCAGCCACTATAATAATGAATAACACTGTGAACTCAAAGGTGATTGGTGTCATTTATCCAGGAGTACTTCAAGAGGTTTTCTGCTTCATCCAAGAGGCTTTGTCAGTTCTCCTGAAACCTCTGTGTGTCGTTCGTGTCACCCGTGGGTCGTTAAGGTCAAGTGGGTCGTTGAGGTCACTTGGTCAACAAGTGCTGTTGGTGTGGCAGATGAACACATAGTGGAGATGGAGCTTTGAAGTGAATTGTTTAGTTGAATCGTTGATCTTGGTTTCACAAAGACAGACTGTGACTGTGGCTTAGATATAACAGATAGTCAGACCTCAGATAGACATGTAAATTCATCCATTGCACAAAGCTGTTCAGTTCTTGACCTCTCTTAACCCAGACTGTGGTACAATGAATTCTGGGTAAATTAAGCCTTTTTTCAATATATATATAAAAAAAAGGCCAACCAAGGAACCACATCCAACCACTCAGCAGAAAATATTTGTCTTTTGGAAGAATTCAACAGTTACAGGGATGTTTTACTTGTAGATTGTTACTATAAAAAGAAAAATCCCATTTGGGTGTCATTGATTGTTACCATGGTAACATTGGTCTTAGGGCTGAGTTAGCTTGGGGGTAAGGTGTCTCATCTTTTGTCTTAAATTGAATCAGTCTTTATTTTTGTGAAACAGTCTACCTTGTTTTAAACTAATCTATGAGCCAGATTGTTGTGCCAGTGATCGTTTTCATGATAAAAAAGAAATTTTAAAATAATATTTAAGGATTGTCTTTGGGGTTTGAACATTATCCAAGGTGAACAAGTAAAAGAAAATAAAGAAATAAAAAAACAAATAAATTAGTAAACAAATAATTAAATATTTACATGAAGTGAAAATTGACAAAAGAATAATTTGTGCGCTCTAAATAATAAATAAGGGAAAAAAGATTAGTCTGAATCTAAGAGTAGAAGCACAACTCAGATGAGGTAGTCCTGGAGTAGTGGCTTTCTGCCTTGATCTTCCCTCTTAGATTTTATTTGTCACAACTGTCAGGGTAGTCAGGGTTCAGCTGGACCCAAAATGCAGCCAACACTTGGGAGACGGTGCAGACAGGTTTATTAAACAAAAGAACTTAAAAAACAAGCACAGGGAACCACAAGGAACAGCAGGCCAAAACAAAGCACAGGGGATGACAACAGGCAACATGAACAGCTTGGGGACGAAGCAGAAATTAACAGGCAACGCGACCAGATGATGACAAACCCAGAGATAAACAGACGAACCGACACAGACAAAGGGAAGCACAAAGACTATATAGACAAGGGAGGCAAGGGTGATTGCACACAGGTGAAACACATTAGGGCGGGGCAGACAATCACCACACAGACACAGGACCAAGAAAGGAAGCAAAACACTGAGACACACAAGGAAACAAATTACAAAATAAAACAGGAAGTGCACGGGGAAACAGCGCACAAGACAGGGAAGACTAAACTACACACTAGAAATACTCAAACCCCAGAACAGAAACCCATCAAGAAAGTCCAATAAAAGTCCAAAAAACCAAAACCCTGGAGCCTCCAGGCTGAGACCATGACATTATTTCTTTAACCTCTCCTGTTTCCCTGCCCCCTACGATTCCACCAACGCTACAGACCAGTCTGAGATATCTTTGTGAAACCTCACCTGGTAGAGCAGGTACCATTTAGGCTGAGTTACCGCAGCGGCCTCGGTTCGAGTCCCGCCTGTGGCCCTTTGCTGCGTGTCATTTTCTCTCTCTCCCAACTTTCCTGTCTCTGTCATTGTTACTATAATAAAGGCAAAATTAAAAAAAGTAAACATAACTTGATCAGCAGCCTATGACATTTCCTTAACGACAACAGAAACCTCTTGGGTAATTCGACCTCCAGTCAGGTCAGGTCGTTTTTAGGTTCACGACAACGTTATCATGTCACACAAGGAGGTTTAAAAAAAACAATTAAAATTCCCGCCATTTGAACAAACTGACAAAGCCTCTTGGGTGAATGGAGAAACGTGTTCAAGTCCAACTCAGTACTTCTAGATATTCTATCAGCTGTTGAGTGAAACTGCTCAGACACACAGTGATGCTATTAACTGCTTTACTTCCTGACAGTAACGCTTCATACCATATGCTTGTTGTTCATAGAGGGAGCAAAGAGAGCTTCCTGTAAGGCCTGAGGTATTCAGTTCTTTCTCACCATCTTCCCACTGGTTAACTCAATATGAAGAGACGCTCTCTCTTAATGACATTAGGAACATAAGTGATTAGAATTTAATGAGATGATCTGATTGAGACGAGATTACGTCTTTTGAACTTCCTTGAGTTATGAGGGGAGATTATGGCCTTTGATGAATACAGCAACAATAATACTTAGCCGGACTGATTAAATCCATGAGCTAAAACCCGTTAAACTGGGGTATTAGTGTTCTGTTCTTATTGAGTCATCCAGTGGAGTATCAGCACTCCCCCACTGCCCCGAGTGACTCTACACTTTTCTACTATCATTGGTGACGCAGTGACTCCCGTCTACTAGAGCAGCTGTTCCCAACCTTTTCCAATTCATGGCCCATGAAAATGGGGGGCGCCTCTGAGGCTCACCCGGTAGAGCGCGTACCACATAGGCCATGGGTTCGGGTCCGACCTGCGGCCCTTTGCTGCATGTCATCCCCTCTCTCTCTCCCTGACTTTCCTGTCTCTCTCTCACTATACTTTCACAATAAAGGCAAATATATATTTCTTTATATATGTATGTATATATAAAAAGAAAATCTCAAAAATCTTATACCTTTTCAGAGCAAACGAGTAGGAAGCTCCACAGTCTCCACTGTGGCTTATATCAGTGAGACAAACCAATTTAAACATTTCATATGTTTTAAGATCATTTCATTTCAAAACATTTAAGAATATTATTTATATTTTTTGTTTTTTATAATTACATTTTTTCAGATATATTGTACAAAGCTTAGCAAATAATTTGTCAGCCCACCTGCAATACCTTCGTGGCCCCCAGTTGGGAACCACTGCACTACAGTACAATCAGCAAACTTTGATTTCTGTGATTAAATTTGTAGGTTTAGATGCTGCAGTTTTTGAATTTGGGGAAGACAAACATCTTTGTCTTTTGAGAGTTCACTACCTCATGGACAACACCAGTACAAAATTCAATGCTCTGTTTTATGCAGGAGACAGTTCTCCACAGTTCAGTTGAAGGACAGCAGCTTCATCTCGACAGAAATCGACCTTCAATAGCTTAAAAAACAAAAGGCTCCATGCAGGTTGTTTGGAATAATAATATTCCCATTATAAATCATAATTAAAAACAAACTGAAATTTGAATTCTACCCACCTTTTGAGGAAACCGTACCTCCGAGTGTGTTTTTCTATGGTATCAGTTCACTGACAGCAGAATCTTAATAATTGTTCCTCTTTGTTATTTCAACTCCTCACACTCAGTGTTGTGTTTGTCTCACATTATAGTGAAAAATCTATGTCCACTGGAAGCGCTACCATAGCGATAGAAATAAGTAAAACTTACATGCCTTATTCCTGTAAATGACAAAAATTACACCATTTATTTCGTAGCAAAATGATTTTGAGTTTCACTTGGATTTGAACAGGAAATATAAAGAGCTAAAGAATTCAGAACAACATCACATGTTTGTTGGATGATTTTTATTTTCCTCTTTTCCTCCTTACATGCATGTAGAGACTCACACTAGTCATCTGTCCTCTCCTCTTTCTTTCTCACACACACACACACGCACGCATGCATGCACTCATGCATGCACGCACACACACACACACACACACACACACACACACACACACACACACACACACACACAATGCCAAAATCTCTCTATGTTTTGTTCCTGTTTCTTGCAGAAGAGCATCAAAGTGAAGACAACACGACAGAGAAGAAGAAACCAGGTAAAAGTTACTCAGAGTATTTTTCTGTCAGTTACTGGGGTCGTTATTGAGGGAACGGACTGGTTCCTAATGACTACATATGACAAAGTTATGTGAATATTTTATATTTATTTTATTTCAACTTTCATCAAAATGGAAAATACTTTGGGTGTTTGTTATAAATATTATTAGATTTTTGGCTTTTTGAGGGAAAAGAGAGAGAGGTGTCATGTATACCATTCGACCATTTGGTGTTTCTTGCTGGATCTTAAATGAGGAGTAGTTGTGTGTTGTGTTACTCTCGGGAGCCAGGAACTCCCTGAGGTTTAGTTAGATTGTTATTATCTGAGTTTTGTTTCAGTCTTTGGATTCAGTTCATTTAATACTAATGTTAGTTTGATTTAAGGTTCAAAATTAAGACCCATTAACCCATTAAGAACTCCATATTTAAATGTTCTCTAAGTTGGAGCTCAGTTTGGATTCCATTCTCCCCTTTTTTATCTGTGTAATCAACCTGATTATCTTTTTTAAACCATTCCATCTACTTGCTGTCTTCACAGGCCAGAGATACTTCCAGTGCATTTATGTCCCTGGTAAAAATGCACAGTACCCCTTGCGACCTTTCACCCCAGCTATGTCCCCCACCATGATGTCCCCTGCACTCAGGTCGATGTTGGAGCAGCAGCGAGCAGCCAGGGCGGCGGGGCAGTAGGACAACCTGACCTCTCACTTCATATCTGACAGCACTACTCTCCCATTCCAGCAGGGGGAGACGTTTGAATCTGTGGCATCCTGAAATTCACAGGAGTGCCACACAGAGACTGACAGAGAAAAAAGTGGACACAAGTATTTTGTCTTTAATTTATTTATGTATTTATTTTCTCTCTTTGTGGTTGAGCTCCTGGGGTTTCTGTGGATATTTCACCCTCTGCCGTTTTGCTTCACTAGTTGTCACTTCCACGCTTTGCTTGTGCCTTAGATACAATGTAATGTCACCAGTATCCAAACAAGAAAGTATTTTTGTGAATATTCTTAACTCAATATAATGTACATAATGCATATGTTTCTAATTAAGGCTGAGATAAAAGGTCATACCTTAGCATGTCATTTTTTTGTCTCCGCGATAGACAGAGATTAGATCGACCGGTAGATAGATTAGTTTGAGGGAGTTGCACATACAAACATAACGTTTTTAGGTTTTAAAGGTCTTTTTAGCCACACATCACCTGGATTAGGAAAAAGTAGATTCATTTCATAAAAAGCACCAATTTGGACAATGTCTTGCACTGAAATGATAATGGAAAAGTTTACTAAGAAATTATAAATAACAAAGAGTTTGTAATATTGTTTTTAAATCACTCATGAATTAAAAATCCCTTCAGGTGCATGAACATGTTACTTTTTTTTTACTACACAAGCCACTGAAAAACAAAGAATTGCACTCAACCTTTTTAAATCATAACATCATTATAAAGAACAAAGAACATGGAGTTAAAAGTTGCAGCTTCTTTTATTTCCAGTTTTTTTTTATTTTAAATCCTCATCAAATTTCACCGTGTTGCAGCCGTAACCTCCCCGGCCTGTGTTTGTTTAGTTTTTTGGCCGCTTAGCTGCATCTGCATCAGATTAGCATGCGAGTGTTGCAGGGTCAAATCCCAGGAGCTCCCACAGTTGATCCCAGCAGCCTCCCTGTCTTTGATCATGAGTGTGAACATCCATCAGTCTCAGCAACATGTTCGCGCATGCTGATGAGAGATGAGACACGTTTACTAGACATAATAATAAGAGGCAGGACTGAAGAAGACCTGCATCTGCATTCAACTGCTAGCTGCACTCTCCAGTTCACCCTCACCTGTGTTATTTACTGTCATTTAAAGGGACTTTAAAGAGATACTTGTGGTATATATATTGTGGTAATATGTTATATGATCCTAGAGACTGATTGACCAGAAGTGGCATATTAGACCAATAAAAATATGGATAACAACACAGGTTTACATACATCCAAAATGCACCGAAAAGAGCTGCCGAAATTAATATAAACCCAGATCCAATTAAGAAGCATATTCAAATAGAAGAGAAACAAAATGCAGATACAAATCTTCAGTGTTAAATGATGTAAATATAAAATCAAGTTTTTATGAGATATATTCTAATGTCAGGTGTAAGCACAGTCCAGGTTTGTGTTTATGACCTGAAGCAGAGCCTCACATATGGACTGATACATCAGTGTGTGAGCGTCAAATATGTGTTATTGATCACAAATTAATTCAACGTCAGTAATATCAGCGTTGTAATTTCCTCACACTGACATTTAACGTCTCTTTTTTGCCTCGTTGTATAAGTTTAGAAAGTTTTTCCTTGAACTTTAAGTCATTGAAGCCAAAGATTGGCAACAAAGCAGCTTTATGTTTTTTATGAATTTTATCTTTATCTTAAAAAATGAAGTGCAGTTCATGGATATTAAGTGTCATGTAATTGTGTATTTGAACACATATGATCTCAGAACTCTTACAGTGTCGCTGTGTTCGACACAAATCTCCGTTGTTTGTTCTCAGTGTGCTCAGAGACAGGGAACCTGCACAGGGCGACTCTGACGTGACCAACTCATGAGACGCTGTGATGTCTGCTACAGTGGAAGAATAATGTCATGTGTGTCATGTTAATCATCAGCTTATTTATTTATTAATCAAGCCTGATGCGTCACTTTTTTTTTTTTTCACTTACCTCACTCGTTCATATAGCTCTGGTTTTGTAGCTTAGCAACGAGGCTGCCTTTGTTGTTGCTGCAAAACTGTTGCTGAACATTACCAGCAGTTTGCTATTGTTGTCTTACTGAAGGAAAACCTCAGATGAACAAGAACCAAAAAAGGTTTTCACACTGGGCTTCACCCTGGGATAAGACCCACGTTAGCCCGACAGTCCATTCACAGTCACGTGATCATACACAAGAAGGTGTTTGTCTATGTTTTTAGGTCATTTCACCTCAGTTACCTGATATCGTAGCGTGAAACACTACTATTGTTGTTGATTCATAGTAGTAATGAAACTGTACTTATGCATACGATTTAAAAGGACATGGCTAGCCAATGAAAGGCAAGTATTTCCCATGCCCATGACCAATAATGTGGCACTTCCTCCCTCTAGTGTAGGGCCGTGCTATCTTTAACCTATCAGGGTCATCCTCAGAGAGTCTTAAGGTGTGTTCACAAAGCTAAAAGTTAATATACAGAGACGCGAGTGAATGCACCTTTAAACGTGAATCAGGATGTTGAACGAACATCATGAAATCTCAGCTAGCTGTTTGCGGTTATCATCCAGAACACGTTAACCCACAGGCTCTGATTTTAAAATGTGAATGTTTAACCCGAGGCTCGACGTGAACTCTGAGTTAATAAGTTAACGGGCGTGAAATGAGGTCGAGCCCTTAACTCTGTGTCGCCCTGCAGGGTGGAGGTCAGCAGGCCTGAGAGATGAGTGTCAGGAGCCTTTCATGTTTCCCAGCCAAATAAGATCTGACGACCATGTACAGTAACAACATGCTGAGGGTGTGTGGTTGTTAGAGTGACCTTTAAAAACACACTTCAAAGTGTGATTAAAGTTTTAGCTCATAGAGGGATTGTTTTTTTTTTAATGAATCATATTCCAGCAGGGAGATACAGCAGCAGCCTGGTTGCGGCTCTTTGTTGTTTGGATTCCTTAAAAATATTAGATACTAACAGAGAATAATTAGACCATGTGCTGTAATTAAGGTTTTTAGTCCTTTAACATGAGTTAAAGTAGAGTAGACTATAATTTTACATCAGGAAAACCAACTCTAATCTAATTTCACTACGGCAGGTGAGACAAGTTTCACGGTCTTCATAAATATTAATGTGAGCGTAAAGGTGGAATGATGTGTTTAACCTTGACTACATCCCTCATTACATGGTTTAAATACATGTGTTTGGATGATGCCGTTATGAAAGAGTCAGTGTGATTACAAAAAGCAAAGAATTTACTTGAATGTCACGCTGTCATACTTTTCTTTTACTGTTTTATTCTTCTTTGGTCAGTAGTTACACAAAGACCCTGAATATTTGTATTTATTGATCTAGACATTGTTGTGGGTCAGTGACGAGGATGTTTTCATTCTTTCTGATTATTTAAAACTTATATTTTTATATAAGATTATAATGCTGTAAAATCCCAACTTCAAACAGCGTCTTACTAAGCACTTCCTGTGGAGTGACCACCGGTGGCACTGAAGAGCAAGTGCTCCATCTTTAACGACCATGCAGGTCATTTTATCTTTCCCCTGAGATACGACCTACAGGAGCGTACCAGCGCTGACACACCGAACCTTTGTGCAACGATAATGAACCTGCCGTTAAGGCTGAGTAACAGTCAGGGTTTGGTTGAGTTTAGGCACAAAAACTACTTAGTTTTAGGAAAAGACTCTAGTTTGGTTTGAAATAAGTACTTCCTTAAGGTTAGAGGACCTTTGTCGTCATGGTTACAATAATAAACACATGTTAACGGTTGTGTGATGTTGTGAAAGAAACGACACTGTTGATCTCACATAGTTTCACACGGGCAAACAGGAAGTTGAAGAGATTTATATACTGATAATTCAGAAAACTGTAATGTTACTGTCATAAAACTCAAAAACAGCAAGTGAAATAAGAATTTATCTCAACAACTGGCTGTGTCTGTCACATGAAAGTAGCGAGAACTGCTGCATTACAATTAGTTTTATTTGATTTGTTTAATCCATCCACACAAACCAAAGTGTAAAAATGACACTTTGTGGTTTTATGTGAGGGTTTTTATGTGCTGGGCTCCTGGACTGAGCCCACAAGACTCCAGGAAGCTACTGCTGCGGGCTAGCTTAAACAACAACATACAAAATGTTCATTATGAGCTTTAGAGATGCTGGTAGGCTGCTTTTGTCCCCTCTGGACAGAGCCAGGCTAGCTAGGGGTTTCCCCCTGTTTGCAGGCTTTATGCTAGGCTAAGCTAAGCTAAGCTAACCACCTGCTGGCTATTAGCTTCATATTTTACAGACATGAGAGTGGTATCAATCTACAGTAACTCTCAGCAAGAAAGGGGATGTGTACTATTCCTTTAATATGCTACTAGTATTCAATCACACTATGTGCAATGTTGACATTGTGTACAATTGTTTAACAGACACTTTAGGAGCCGTTCAGACTGTTAAACACAAGCTAAACTGCCAAACAAAAATCTAACACATAAGCAGGAAGGTTTGCAGTGAATGTAGTGGCAATGTAGTGCAACATGCAAAGTGATGAAACAATATTAAACTCAGCTCCACTCACTGTGTTTGCTGCATTAATTCACTAAATGCTGTGCACTAGAGTACATGTTGGTCAGTATCACAGCTACACCTGTTGGCTCCTGTTGACACCAAACAGGCTGACAGTGATTAGGGGAATTTAAAAACAGGTCATGAACCCTGCAGTAAAATTAGACACTATGTTCAAGTTTCATACCTACTGCAGTTTTAGAGCAAATGTTTTATGATAATAATAATAATTTTATTCATAGAACACTTTTCAAGCAAAAGCACAAAGGTTTTTCCAAAGGTGAAGAAAATTAAAAAACACAGAAAACATTAAAAACAACTTCAAAAAGATAATAATAGCACAGGTACAAGTACACATAGACATATACGTACACAAGTGCATACACATACACATTCACTCTCATGCTGACACTCAAAAAACGAAATTAAAAGATAAAAACTGATAAAAAAAAAATGGCCAGAAGTGTGTGATCAGTTGTTTGTAAAAGCTGTTCTGTAATAGCAACAGAGTCAGCTGACCTGATGCTCAGTGGAAGGCTGTTCCAGAGCCGAGGAGCCAGGACTGCAGAGTCTCGATCACCCTTTGTTTTTAACCTGGACTCTGGAGTAGTGAGAAGGCCCAGACTGGCAGACCTGAACAGGGTTACTGAACATCTTTAGAAACCCTGTGTTTACTCATCAAACTCTCTCCTGGGATTATTTTTGTGAATGAACTTTATAATCAGTAGTGTGAAAATCAAAGCCACTGGAGATGATGATGACTGTAAGAGTGGGTGAAATGCTGGGGGTGTGGGCTGAACAAATATGGTATCAGGTTGTGGTTCTCGTAGAAGGAACACTTATTTTGTTAATGATTTCTTATGTAATATGCATGATGGTGTAATTTAAATACAGAAATTAACACAATTTTTGGGTTGTAGCAACCACTCCTTAGCAACAGTCAGTCAGATACTGTGTAAAGACTGTAGATGATAGTTGATATGCTCTTCATTAGGTCTCACACTGATTCAATCATTGGTTTATCCAAAAAAATGTACTTTTGTTTGAAGAGGACATTTTTTGTGTGTTGTTTTAGTTCCGCATCATCAGACTGTAACTTGAGCAATTGTTTAAATGTTTCATAAAGAGACAATGTAAACTACCTGTTGCATGTATTATAAAGCAGAGATGGACAGTGTAATCATAGGAAATGATAAGACAGAAAGCCTGACTCAGCCACATTTTAGGGGCCAATTAAATGTCAGAAGTGACATTTAACTGGCTGTGAAATGTTATTTGAGGGGCTGTTCTGAGAATATCAGCTGTTTTTGAGTCATAATTTAAATAAATATTTGCAGATATCTGCGAGGTCATTACTGCGTTTTTCTTCTGAATATTTATATGCTAAAGAGACAAACTGTTGTCATGGGGACACAGAGTGGCATTTAAGCCTAAAACACATTTAATGGGCTAATGTCAAAATACAATATGATGATACAACCCAGCCTCCTGCGAAATACTGTGTGTATACTGTACATACAGGACTCAGTTTTTATCAGCATAAGAATGAAATGTTCATGCTGGATGCATCCAGTAGCATTTTTATGTCTGATTTAATAAGAGAAAAACAAACACTCAGCTGAACCCTGAGACAGAATTATAACACAGTCTCTGGTGTTGAAGACAAGTGCGCTTAATGATGTGCCAACCACACGTATTACCTGCTGAGAAACACAGTGTTAATGCAAATGAACATGCTCATACATTTACTCCAAAACACACATTAGCATGTGGAAATAAGGTCATATCAATATAGTTGTTGCACATGAATTAAACCTGTGTGAGTGGCTTTTTGTAAATGTTTACACGCCACAGCAGCTCAATCTGTCTGTGGATTCCGCTGCAGGGACTGGTGGCACAGTGACGTTTTACATATGTGACGTCTCAACATATGGCCCATACACAAATATAATATAAGACATATATGTCCCTAATCAAGAATGCTGCTGCCATATATGTCACCCATAGGTGGATAGATCATCACATATATACGTACATCATCTGGACATGTGGAGACATAAGTTTATAACATAAATTTAACGTTTACATTAATTAAAAAATTCATTAAAAATATCTATGATTCATTTTTATAAGGTATATTGTTTATTAAAAGAGCATACATATAAAAATTCTATATGCTTAAATATATGTTTCCTATTCATTTTAATGTCTGCCCTGCTGAATATAATACCAACATATATTGACAGGCTTATGGTGGATATATATTTACATAACATATGTCTACAATATAAGCTTACATACATAAACATATATTTGTATATAGACATGTGTCAAATGTTCCTATTTCTAATAGGTTTTCTACATAATTTTTTGCATATAACATGTTTTTATTTTATATGTACGTACATTTCATATATGGAAATAAATTCAATATATTACATGTGTGTGTGGGGTGATTCGAATTGTGTCAGTGTTATTGAACAAAACTTAAACTCTTAAGTGTCAAATAAAAAAATAGAACGAAAGTGCCCCTTTGGTTTCAACATACTCCATGTGACCGAATTTTCTCCTTTGCTATGACTTTTGTTTTGTTTGTTTACACTGCCAGGTTTTCATTTCTGCAGTTAAAATGTTCACTTTCAGCTAGGATGCTGACGCAAAGATGTCGTGTTCCAGGTGTTCCAGGTGTTCCAGGTGTTACAGGTGTTACAGGAGTTAAACCTCATTGGCTCACAACTTCTGGACACGGACTTTGTTTTGATTTTGCTCTTTAAGTAACTTTGTAGTTTCAGTTTGTTTTTTTGTCAGTTTATTCTTGTGAGACTTTGTTCAATGATATTAAAACAATTTTAATTTATGAAATCGAAAACAGCAGATGGCTATAAATCTACATAACAGAGGAAATTTATCAAAGTTTTTAAAATGTCAGAAGCAGTTTACATAATCATTATGCATTATAGCTGCTCAAGAGCCATTTTCCCACTTAATGGAAAGATGTACTGAAGCACCATCTTTCAGCCGAAGTCAGCACCGAGCGTCGCATTGCTAGTGTCTTGGGTTTTTTTGTCTCCTGCCTCAGTCCCAGCAAAAATACCTCAGTCTTGATTGATGACTCCCTGCAGCTGCAACAGGGTCCAACACAGACAGTGAAGCATCATTATCATCATCATCATCATCATCATCATACTGCATCATTATAGAAGAATTAAAGTGGTGAGACAAGTGTGAAAGAAACAGAAACAAGAGAAACGTGAGAAAATCTACGTGTGTCCATATTTATTTTGCTCGTTTTACATAATGCAGTTCAGCAAATTGTCTTTGAGGACATTTATATGACATTTAACACCTGCTAACTGAAACAGCTTTTTGCTTCTATAACATACTGGCTTTCCATAATGACTTCACAACTCAGTTTTTCAGTTTGGTCTCCCTACAGCTCCTATATGTACCGCAACTATACAATCAAAGAACAGTGATATGAAAATCAATAAATATATCACAACTGAAAGTAATGCATTCATTTTCAGAAAAGATTATCAATCATTTAAAAAAAATGTCATTCAGTGTCCAAATCGTCAAAGCACAAACACTTGATGATTAGAAACAATACATTAGATTTTGGATTGAAGAGGCGGCTTTGGCTGAGATGAAGGAAAAAGTAAGTGAGAAATGAATCTGCTTAGTCTAATTATAAAGAGTGGATTACACACACAACATGGTGAATTATTGTGAAGAAAAGAGCTTATTAGTAAATCAGATATAAGTAAATAAGTAATCATTTAATTTTTTTTTTAGGTCAGAAATGATTTACAGAGCGTGCGTTTGTTAATCTCCTCATTCTTCATTTCAGTTCTAACTGATCTATACAGCTGCCAGTTTGTTGTTAGTCTGTTAACTGGAAAAAACATAATAATGTCAGTCGGTGAAGTTCAGGTTTCCTGTCAAACTCACAGGCACAGAAAGGCTGAGATTTATGTCAACGAAAGCAGACATTTAGGTCGACTTCTTCCCTTTTTTGAACCATTGTTGTGTTGAACGATATGAAGCAGATGAATGGAAACACTACATGTGCACACGGATGATGGTCATGTCCTCTCTTCTACAATCTGCCAAACTGTCCTGTCACAAATTCCCCATTTACTGTGTATGTTTCAAACTGGGATTTAAACTTGGAGAAAAGCTGTGTGTGTGTGTGTGTGTGTGTGTGTGTGTGTGTGTGTGTGTGTTTTTGTTTTCTTTATCACAAATATCCTGTGAACCACATTTGGCACCATCATGGAGGTCAATTGGTGAATAATTGTAGCTGTTTAAAGGTCCTATATTGTATAAAGTGAAATTTCCAATGTTTAGTGTGATTATAGATCAGGTCCGGGTTCTATATTAATACTGTGAAAGTATCAAAGCCTCAATCCACAGAGAAATGCACACAGCCTGTATTCTGACACTGAGCCTTAAAATGAACTGTCAGGACTTCTGGAACTTTGTGATGTCACAACAAAGCAGTCTCAGCCATGCCCAAGCCCCGCCCACCTGGACCCACCATCTACCCTTACAGGATATGGTTTCTCTGCATGTTTACATGAAATCTGCTACATATTTATTCGATCAATCAGAAAACAGTCAGCCAATCAGAAGAGAGGCTCAGAGCCACCTCTGTTCTGATTGGTTCACTGACCCGTTGTTACTAGAGCTCCAGAGAGAAGCCTGAGAGAGGAGATGTAAAACTACACTGAGATGGTGTTTGGTTCTTAAAACCACAAATATATCTTCTTATGGATCAACACTTCAAATAAAACACAGAAGAAGAGGAAAATATGGAGCTTTAAAGCAATGAAGATAAAGTCAAAATGAATATGTATAAAAACGCTGTAGAGTATTAAACACATCCACAAAGCAATCACTAAGTCAGAGAGGAAAAATAAAGTCCACTTAATTTGTGAGTTGCAAATAATGACAGCGTCATGTCAGACTGCTGACAAATTTGTCCTTCAGGGCTGCTGTAGATTCACACACAGTCAGGCATTTGTTTTTATTTTGTTAATAAGCTAAAATTCCTCTGATTTTTGCATATGTGCAGACTTTACATTTCCTGTCATATAGACTGGTGTGAAAAATGGACGTGTTTACATCAACTCCTGTAAGTTCACAATCAACTGTTATCATGAATGTGAAAGGATGCGCAGTCTCCAGCTGAGAAATGAATCATCAGTGCTCTGATTTGTTGAGATGGTTAAATCATGGCTCCTGGGTGGGTTTTTAAAATGTGAAAGCCGTTTAAACTGGTCTGTTACAGTAAGTCTCTGAAATGTATTCAACAATACTTTGACCTGAAGTCAGCAGGAGAGACATAACAACAACACAGAAATAACATTCAAAATGCTGAATTCCTTAAATAAAAACAAATTCTAACGTCATAACTCTGTTTACAATTCATACAACATATACCAGTCTGTCCCCTGTGTGATAAACAAGGTCGATAGCAATTTCAATAAAATACTGACAAAAACAGAAACATTTAAAAAATCTTAAATGTGTGGTAAAGCACTAAGCATCACCGGATAAAGGATATCTGTAATAAAATTAAAACTCTTCACCACTGTGTTTTAATTTCCTCTACGTACAATAAGTTTTACAACAGAACAAAGCAGCCGCCGACACCTCAGCCTTCAAAATAATCCTGCCGGAGATTCAGATAAACTCCGTTTCATATATTCAAGCAGTATACAGATGTTTATTACATGTAAACTTTATATCCTATCAACTGGAAGCATCTACAGTGGCTGTGTGTGAGTGTGTGTTTCCCTGTTTTATGGTACTAATGTGTGTTTTCCTTCACATTTTCCTCCTGATTCACCGACACTGATGAAAATGTATCCGTTAATCCTGAAAACTATTTTACTGTATGTGTGTTGTCGCTGTGAAAAACTGATCTCAGGTGTGAAATCATTGTGAAACACACGATGAACATGGTTTTCTGGTTCCACCTTCGACCCCACGGTCTCTTTACAGTCTCACTGTCAAAATGATTGATTGATTTAAACAGGTACAAGGACCCAAGTGTTTGTTCACTCATCGTTGATCTGTCCAGATGTTCTACACACACACTGAACATATGAATGCAGTTCCTTTGTATACCTGGATATAAAATCACACTTATTAACTAATGTTACAGAAACATTTTCCTGTTTCAGTAGAATTGTGGCGATTGTGGAATTTTTAATTAAAGGTTGCAGCTACTATCTCAATAGATATAAAACAGTGGTTCTCAAAGTGGGCAGCAAAAAGGGGAATCATTTATTTTCACTATAATTCCATCCATAAGTAACACCATGACAGAATGTTTGACTATTTTGTTCATGGGTTTCACTTTGTGTAATAAAACATCTAAAAAGCAGAAATCTCAACAGATGGGGGTCTGTGGTCTAGTGTGTGTCAGTTCAGGGTCCTTGATGTGAAAAAGCTTGAGAACCACTGATATAAAATGATGTTGATGCAATATAGTTAAGTTGTTTGTAATCAGCTGTATGAACAAATGAATTTGAACCCAGGTACAACAAAGTCGGAGGAGACTGAAACCTGACACATTAGGTCGTTTAAACAAAGGAAACAAGGTTGTAATATACAAGAACACATGTTCATTTATTGTTTCAGCTGCTTGCTAGGCTGATGACACGCCTGCTGCTGTCTGCAGGTCCACAGGATAATTCCAGTGTAATTTTCCATCATCTCTATCCCAAATTATTTCTTTACCGCAATCACAAGCACTGAGAGGTCACCGGGACGAGTTTCACAAGACAATCTTTCTAAAATATATTGCAAAGAAAATGAGCTTCAGCCTCTTTTAGCACAATATGACGAAGAAAAATCTTTTTCTTGTTTTAAAGCAAAAACCAGCCGTGAACATTAAAATGTTAGCTGAGTTTACAGCTGGAGAACGCCCTCATTCAGCCGAGAAAACTGATGCTAGGAATCTAGAAATATCCATCACTATAATGAGAATTTAAAATGAAATTACACTCAACTCTTAAAGGAGATTACCATGTGTAGTTTGATTATAAAGCAGGTCTGGCTTCTATATTAATCCAGTGAAAGTATCAAAGCCTCAGTCCACAGAGAAATGCACACAGCCTGTATTCAGAAACTGAGACTTAACACCAGCCGTCAGGACTTCTGTAACTTTGTGATCTCACAACAAAGTAGTCACCAAGCCCCGCCCACCTGGACCCACTATCCAACCTTGCCGGATTTGGTTTCTCTGAGTGTTTAGCTGAAATCTGCAATGTTTTCATTCCATCATGCAGAAAACAGTCAGCCAATCAGAAAGAGGCTCAGAGCGTCCTCTCTTAACATTATATCCTGTGTGACGCCATCTTGTGCATCATCCTGGGTTCTTGTTTCAAGGTGACTCACCAGGAAGTAGTGAAAACTCACACCAGTATCAACAGATAAATGATGATTTAAAATGAAATTACACTGGAATCTTCCTGTAATGCGAGTAAATAAAACGAAGCTAACAGGTTTCCCTGACTGTTTCTCTGCAGCTCTCTGAGGACTGCACCAACTGCCTGATCTCGTAGTCACAGTATCGGCGTCACGTGGCAGATTATCTCCCTCTAACTCTGATTTAAACTGCGGTGGAACCAGACAGATCACGCTGAGCCAAAGGGGGTAAAACCACTCGACTCTGCGCAGGGTACAGCCTGTGAGCCTGTTGTAAGTGGGGTTGACATGTCATGTACGCTGGTGTGATAGTTTAACATTCCAGCTGTCTGCTCTCGTTGCGGCCGGCCACCTCACACTTCCTGCCTGCCGGCCGTTCTGTGATGTGCTCGGCTGTCTGTCTGTTTGCCAGCCTGACTGGGTTTTCTTCTTCTGCCGCCCTGCTCGTCAGAGTGGCAGTTTTTTTTCCCCCCATCCATTGGCCCGTCTACCCCCTGAACATTCGGTTGTCATACCTTTTGCATTTCACAACATAAACCCGTGGCGAATGTTTGATTTGGAAGAACCTAACCTGCGTCGAACACCTTCGGCTGGTGCCACTTTCACACCGAGAAGAAGTGGAAACAGAAAATAGTGGCTCTGTCATTTTAACTATCCTACTGTATCTACACTGCAGCAGCAGCTTCTCTAACTGCTGAACCTAAACCAAACTCTGACTGTAATTATAATAAAATACTGTACTTTAAATACGTAAAATAACACTCTAGAAATAAAATGCCATCTGTCCATTTGTGGAATCAGAGTAAGAAACTCATGGCAGGAATTTGAATCACATCACCTGATACCGACATGCGACAGCGACCCATTTGTAACATTGCTCCACAGCGCTGCTCGTGGTCACAAACTTGCACTGCACCTTTAAGAGTCTGCAGTAATGAAGCTACGGAGCCAAAAAGCAAAAATGTGAATTTTCTTCCTCCATTCAAAAATCCCCTGGAAACTAGCTTTCCTAACGTTATCACGTGATAGCACACGAGGCCTAAAACCTTCAGGCAAATCTGTAAATTACTAGCTGAACGAGATGTGGGTGAGAGGTCTGGAAAAAAGCTAGAAAGTGACCCTTGAGTCGAAATGCAAATCAATACTTTTTGATTCTCAACTGCGTAACACCAATAATGTAGGTAAATGAATGCAAAGATACCAAATCTATCCTCGGATAAGTGTGTAAATGTACATGTGATTTAAACAACATGTCTATAACATGCAAAAATAACACTACAGTCCTTTAACGCCTAATTCTTTAAATCTTATACTTAAATCAACTCTAGTCAAAGGAAAACACTGTTTTCTTTTCTGTGGTAATGTTTCAACATTTGAGATTATTATTGCTAAAAATATAACAAATGCGCCACAAAGTAACAGGAGGAGGTGATACACTTGCCCTTTTTTTTTTTTTTTTTTTTTTTTTTTAATTTAGCCTTATTTATTTGGTTAGACATCCTATCCATTAGTTTCTGAAAATATATCTTTTGGTCATCTTCAGCCAAACAAAGACTTGAGTCATGGTTTAAAGAGCAGCCTGCAGCTTTGTGTCTGTCCTAATGGCAGGAGAGATTCTGTCCTCTGTGACACGTGGGTCAGGGAAAAGAGAGAAAATGGCCGAAAGGAAAAAGCAGATAATTCATAGAGCCAACTCTTGCCGTAAAGGGGGGTTTGCTTTTCCAAGAGATAAGTGGAGCGAGGCTGATAGTTCAGACATTATTTTCACAGGAAAGATGCCACCCCCCCGCCCCAACACCCCCCCCCCCCCCAGTTAACGCCCAGTTAACTCCCAGTGAACTCCCAGTAAACCAACTGCTGGTCTGCCAGTTTGGGTCCAGGAGGTTGAACAAACTCAATATCGTCGCTTCTGCTAATCCTGAGCCGCCGTTGCGCCCGTGCGAGGCGTTTTCTTCAAATTATGTACAAAGAAGAAGAAGAAGAAGAAAAAAGAATCATAGCCCCGAGCCTTCTTTGAAATATGGTTTCCAGTTTCCCGCATCTCTCATCACCCATATAATACACAACTGTGGGGAAACACTGTTTTTCTCATTTATGTGGCACCTCCACGACTTCCCTGTTCCTCCGCACCGAGGGGCTGGATTGTTTAAAGACGTTAATTTACAGTTTTTTGGAATTGGCACTTGACAAATAACTAAAATAAATAAATATATAGAACACCATCAGTAGCTCTTAAGACGCCCTTCAGTCCGGGGGAAACGTCCCTCTCGTCTCTGGCCATTTGTCTGCCTCACATCTGCTCAACAGTTCAAGAGAAACAAGAATCCAACAGCAGCAGCAGCAGCAGCAGCAGCAGCATTCTCTGGAGGAGTGTGTCGTTCAGGGCGTGTGTGTGTGTGTCGCTTACAGTGTGTGCACAGGTAAGTCTTGTTAAGAGTATTTCTGTGTGTAAATATTGATCTGGGTATGATTTTTTTTTTTTTTTGGAGCTGTGTATGTGTTGTTTAGTCCAGCGAGAGCAGCGGCTGCATGTTGTCTTCCTCACTCTTGACTTTGTCAGGTCGTTTGAGGACGCCCGGCTCCACCACCGACTGAGACCTGCAGGGAAACACAGCACACGGGGATCAGCATGAGCGCTGGTGCTCCAGATTCATTTCCATCTACTTGGGTAGGGTCCCGCCCTGCTGCCACAGGTGTCAGGTCTGCGTCACTATGTCTAAGAGTTGAATGTTTCCCACAAGACTCCAGCAGCAAATCCTGGATATATGATTCATAAAATGTGATAATCACAATACCCATAGTAAAATTTGTATATTAGAAATATGTATATGTTGAATCTTTATATGGTATAACATGTTGTGACACATACATGTTTGTATTCTGGGAAAGTGGTCTCAGACTCTTGGACCCAACTGTAAATAACGTCAACATATATTAAAAGGCTTTGGAATAGAAATACAGTATATCTACAATATAAGAATACATACATAAACATACATATTTGAATGGGCTGGACACATATGTAAATATATGAAATTTCTCCAATTTCTAATAGGTATAATATATCATGTTTAAATATATGTTTTTATTTTATATGTACATTTATATGCATCTCAGAAAAAGTAGCTTCATCTTATCTTTCACATAAAGATGAAAAAAGTTAAAAGATGCAAGTCTGATACATAAAATATATGTTTAGTAATTTGTTTATATTTTATTTAGTTAAAATATTAGTAAGTTAAATGTTTAACTTAGTATTAACTTCTAATATTTCCAACTTATTGTGAGATTTTTTATTTTTGTCCTTCATTTAAAAATATACATACATATACATACATTTACCCCATCATGCATGGGAAAAATGAATTTTTACACACTGGTTTTCTATGATAATATTTGATAATATTCAAATGAAACCTAAGGATGCCACATATGATTCAGGATCATTTATAACTGACTTGAGATTTATTGATAATTGGCAGCGCTGTGTTTCCCCGCAGTGACAGTTTGCTGTCTCAGCTCACACTGTTGTTTCTCTCACACAGTCTAAATGTCTTTGAGTGAGTCGGTTGGTATCACACAGCGGTCGGATGAGTTACTGTCAGGCTGAATCACACAGCATGGTGGTGGAATGACACTCACATAAAATGTCAAACACACTCACAGCAGCATCGAGCCACAGAAACCAGAAGAGCACGGTCTCTGTCAAGACCCCGACCTGAACTCTGAAGGTAAAACCGGTTCAGAAAAGGTTTTCAAGGCCAGTAGCTGATTTACCTTCTATTTGATTTTTATCTAAAGCTTTTATTGTGCTAAAACTCTAATATGTGACATTCATTCACAATATTTAAGAATGCTAAAATAATAAATGCCATTCAGTTGCAATAATATAAAAAATAAAGAAACAATAAATAATAATATAACTGAGAACATACTGTACATTTGTTTCATTTTACCTGTTATATGGGATTACATTATGTATAGACTAAAATTTATTTCAATTTGATGATTGTTTCATTTTAATTTATTTCTTTATTTCTTTCTTTACATTATTTCCATTAATTGGTTTTTTTTTTTTCATCTGTTTATTTACATATATCCTGTATTTATATTTTGTTTTATCTGTCTTCACTGGTTCTTTTCTCTCGCTGTGGTCAAACACAAGAAACCTGAAGAAACACTAACATTAAGATTAATTAATTAATTAATTAAATAAAAACTAAACATTATTCACATTATTTAGTTATTTTCCTGTAAAATGAATAAATGAATATATCAGTTACACCATGTTACCATGCTGGCGACATGGTGAAGAGTGGGAGGTGGGAGAAGAAGACAGAAATACCACAGTGTGAGATAAAATCTGCACATTAGCTCCACTATTGTCTAATTTGTCTTTTCTAATTATGCGAAGATAATCTAATTAGTTTGATAATATATTGATATTCTGTTGATACACTGATACAGTATATACAATGGAATTACTGCCAGCAACCTTAGGTTAACTCCTTTTCACTTGATGTGTTTTAATTTCCTTCAAAATAATAACTTTATCAATTTGGTTTATTTCAGTGTTTCATGCACTTCTTGTTTTTAAAACCCCTCTGATTACCTGAGTTTATAAAGACATGTTAGCAGAAAGTTGCTACATGAAATCTCTTCCCTTTTGCTGGGAAAATGAAACAGGAAAATAAAACCTTCCCTTCCATAGACATCTGCTGTGGAGGTGTCCGGTAACAAGCCCGTGCAGAGCTCTCCTTCACTTCCATGGTAACTCCACCTGTGGAGGTGCTGGCACTCATGAGCCTACCTCTTCATGGTTTTCGGGGACAGGTTTTTCTCCAGGTCTCTCTCCAGGTCTTGTACTGACAGGGTGTAGGACTCCGGACAGTAGTCGGTCTCCTCGTCGTAGGCGTGGTCCAGCAGCGTTCGCGCCCACGTGCCCATGTCATACGGCGGCATCATCCCGCCGAGCTCCGACGGTAAGATCTCAGGGTGGATCAGCTGGTGGAGGCTGTTCAGGTTGTTACCGTGCATGAAGATCTGCACAGGGACAGGACACATACAGAAAGACAGAGTCATCTTCACACAAATAATGTCCTTGCTCCCTAATTAACCTTAATCGCAAAACTTGATCAAATACAGACGCTAATAAAGCTAATATATTAACTACTACTATTAACTATTATATTAATTAATTATTATGTAAGTCTATATGTTGCTAAATGAGTCATGACAATTTGAGTTAATCTCCCCAATTTACTTTTACATTTCATAGAAAACCAATAATAAAATATGATCTTTTGCAAAGCAGTTCAATCAGCCTCAACAGCAATTTATCACAATATAGAAAGAAATCTCTTTATTGCAATTTTATCACCTTTTTCTTTTTTTATAAAAATGTAGATAAACTATTTCTTCTGAAAGTTAGAATGACAAAACAGAAATGTTTCTGTGACTCTGCAACAGCTGAAAAACCTGATTAAACCTGCATTCGCTGATTGTTTTGCCACTTGTGTGCAGAAGAAACAAGCTAAACTCAGCATTAACATACTGTATCATCACCTTTTAAGTTGATATGATGAACTGTATTTTAAGGGGTGTTTGTGACCAAATGATGAATGTAAGCTCAATAAATAATATCAAATATTTTTTAGCTCTGTTTTGGTCTCCTCCTCTTTAGCTGCTAAATGCTACATTGTGTTCACCAACTGCGTCTGCTGTTTGGTACTAAACGAAAGTCAACCCCTTCAAGTCTACTAGTAATATATGTTGGGACTCAGTCATTCAATAGACCAAATGTTTCTTTGCTCCACTGGACAAAGGAATTCACACCCCACAGTTCCTCACGGTTCACACCTGGGGATGACCCTTCCCCCCCATGGACCCCACTGGCCAGCCAGTGTGGGCCAGCGTGTGACATGTGACCCCCTAAGGTGTCACAAACAAAACCAGTCTTCTAGACCCCTTCTCACTCTCTTCCCTTCTTGGCTTGCTCTGGAGAGCAGCTCCAGCCCTCTCCTCTCGGTTCTTCAAAGGGCAACAAGGCCCCAGCCCAGGTCAGCTCTGCTACCTGAGAAACTAGCTCTCTCGCCGGCCTGCAACCAGCAGCCTGCAAACACTCTTCTCCTCCACAACAGCGACCTGCTTCGGATTAACTGTGAGTGAACCAAATCCTCTTCAGAATCAGCGGCTACAACACAAGGTCAGCTGATTTTCCAAGCAACAGGAGTCGTAGCAGAGTTAGCATGGAACAGCTAACTCTGTGAGGAGAACAAAGGAGATACCAGCAAGCAACACAGCCAGACAGGACTTTATTCCACCAGGAAACCCCCCAAACTCACTGGATTTTACAAACCACTGGAAAGGACCTCTTTGCTTGTTCCAAGGATCGGGTAACGTTAACGGACTGGGCCTAACCTCTCCCAGCACAGCATAGCACAGCACAGCATAGCTAATCAGCAGAAGCCTTAACTTGTTAATGTACTTGTTGATTGATGTCTTGTTGTTGTAATGTTTGCTTAGGTTGTGGTCAGTCATACAGTTAATCGAGTACTCGTATGTTCACACACATAGCAGTACGTCTCAGTCCTAGAACCTGCATGAAGCTAACCTTCCCCCTCTAACCTGGTACCTTTAGATTACATGAGCTAGGCTAACAAAGAAACTCACACCTCCCCTCTCACACACACTAGGTGGTCTCAGCGGCCATTTTAGTAGTTTCTTTGTTTACCGCCATCTTTGTAGTCTTCTTTGTTCAGGTCATGTGGTCACAGTGACCACTTTGAGTCGGCCATCTTGCCTTTGTCTGTGTCCCCACAGACACACACACACACACACACACACACACACACACACACACAGACACACCCACACACACCTGTATATGCTAGATTAGACATTGTACTTTACTCTGCTCCATTGTAAATAAATGCCTTTTTAAGTATAACTACTGGTGTGTTTAATGTTGCACAAGCGTGAATATTGCCAACCTCTACTCGGTAGAATTCCAATCCTTCAACTGTAACTTACTATTGATTTGGTAATTTGGTTATAGTTAGTAAGCTAATGATTAATCAGAGTTCCAGAATAATTGTCATAAATTGAGACTAAAAGCATATTGGCTATTTTGCCTATTAGTTTAGGCTGGTGCCCCGTGAACTTTAATTCATTTTAAAGTTATTCTTTAATATTAATATTTTTAATATTAATATTTTCTTAATTTGTGATAGCCAATAAATTGATAAACAACCGAAATCTAACACATTTGGTGTCCAGCTCATGAGGTAGAGTACTGTTAACATAATGGTGCCGCCCGTGTGAGGCCGAGTACTAATGATTTCCAGTTACTAATAGAGCTCAGACCCAACATAATGGTGCCCCGTGTGAGGCCGAGTACTGTTGGCAAATATTCATAATTGTGCAATATTAAATTCATAATTTGGCCAAAACCGCAAAGGTTGAAAACATTTTTTTTAGTCCACCACAGGAGTAAACTTCCAGGTGTACTTACAAACAAGTGCACTGTGGTGAGAATTGGTTTACTAATTTTACCTTAAGTAATATTAGACGTCCTCCAGTTATTAATAGCTAACACTTAAGCCTTAGTATCAAGAGCCTGCTATTGTTGCTAACAATTCCAGTTGAGTTTAGTCTGTAGGAAATGTAAGAACCTCAGTTCAGCATCTGAATACCACGTGTTCAATGCTATCTAGTAAAGCTGTCAGAATTGCTGCTCCCTTTAACATTAAACACTGTGTGCCGACAGCCCTGTGTAACACAGAGAGCTTATACCTGGCTGTTACTGCCAAGCATTTCAGCCTGAGTAAGAAATAGAGCCTGAGATAGAGCCACAGCGTGCTACCAGCCCTGTGAAACCCAAGTTCTGCACCTAGCTGTTACTGCCTTGCATTACAGCCTGAGTCAACTTGAAGAGATAATCTTTGGACTGTTACTGCCTTGCATCTCAGTCATTGCTTTTTGAAACATTTCTTAAGCAGACAGTAAACCTGCACTTGCCTTTACTGTCCTTAATCTTTATGCCCACTAGTGTAGCTGCCCCTCCTCCACAGGAAGCTACCCCCCATAGTGTAGGCCACTGCATTGTTTAGTTAGGCTAGTGTACTACCAAACTACACTACAAGGTGTCTGCCAGCGCAACACCACAGCCAACTACATTGACTTCTTGTTTTTTCTGAAAAAAAAAAACTTGTTTAACCTCCCTCTTTCCCAGACACAACAATGGAGAACTCCTGTGTAGAGCAGTTTATTTCTTCCCTAGCACAGAGCCTGAAGCCTGGCTACCTAGAATTTATCAGCAAGTTAAATTCCAGTGAGTGCAGTAAAGAAATAGACTTGCTACTCAGTGACAAAGGTGATGCTCAGACTGCATCCAAAGGCCCATTGTTAAGATGTGTACTGTTGAACTTCCACAGGCAAACCAGCATTTCACTTCAGAGCCAAGCAGCCCTAGAGGAGGAGGTAAAATCGCTTAGAGCTCAAAATGCTTTTCTCCTCCAGGAAGTTAAGGAAGCTAACAAGAAAGCCATGCGCTACTTAGGAGACCTGCAGGCAGCAGAGGTAGACCTCTGTTCACACAAGGAAGAATTGTTAAGGGTTAAATCAGAATGCTTTGCTCCACCACGATCGGTCAGTGCTTGTGATTCTGGTTTCTCTGCTTCACACTCTTCCCTTAATGACAGGTTAACTCCGCCTCCACTCAGAGGATGGGACAAATTCCCAACTGACCCTAAGTCCTGGGAAATGAAGTCAGCTCCTCAACCTCCACTGAGAGACAGAGGTTACACCCACCTGACTTCCCATCTTCCTGAAACTGACAATGAAGAGACAGGTAGTTTATCCGGTAGAGGATATTCATGTTCCCATCAGCCACTGATGCATAACACTTTCACCTGTGCTCACCCCTCCAACAGAAGGACCAAAACTTTTCCGGACTGTTCAGCCTCCTCTCTGCACCTCCATAAGAGTGATGACTGCTGTTCAGCTCCTTCCTCTAGTCCAGCTAGCATAGTCTCGCCTTCATCAGTAGGGACCTCACAGTGCCCCCGCCTCGAAGCGCTTGAGTTATTAGCAAAGGACATTGAACATTTTGATCCAGACAGCTCTGATCAACATATTGAAAACTACTTTAGGGAGTTAGATCACAACTTAATTGATTTGCCCCATGCAACCCAAAGGGAGAAAACTAAACTTGTGTGGAAGACCAGCTCAAAAGCAGTCCACAAGTTTATGCAATCACTGCCTCCCAGTGTCAGAGATGACTACAAAGAGCTCTGTCAAGCACTGACAGAAGAATTCTCTCCTGCTGCGGATGAGATAGAATCTTTGGTTGCAGCTTCTCAAATCAAACACTCCCGCCATGAACATCCCAATGACTTTTACCAACGTTTGAGGCATGCATATTTTCAGGGTAGGAACACACCAGGCTTAGAGCAGAACTCCACCTTCAAGTCTTTGTTCCTACGAAACCTCCATCCCTGTGTACGCACTCATGTTACACTGATGACGCATCAAGGTAAGCCCACCATGCAGGAAATAAAGAAAATGACAAAAATGGCTTGGGAAACCATGGTCAATTCCAAGGCAAGGGGGAAAACAACTGAGCCTAGCAACTCAAACACCTTAGCGTCACACAGACACGTAACCTCAAAAGATCACCCTCAGAACAGATCGAAGGGGGGTGATAAAAGGCCACATATGGGTGCTGAGCGTAACCGCCACGCCCACCAAGTGCGTAGAGATAGGCACTCCCACAATAGGAGCAGGAGACGGCCTTACGCAGAAATTCTGGCTCAGACACAGGACCAGTCAACACATGGATCAGACAATGACCACGTCATCTCTGACCATGTTAATTCAGACAGTGACAATGCCTCTGAATGTTCTTCCTTCAGCTACTCAAAGTGCTACAGCTTTGTGCCACAGGTTAAAGAAAACTTAAAGCACCGGCGCTCCAGAGTTCGCCGCACTGAGTACTGACAGTAAGTAGGCTCAGGGTACCCTACACTCTTCCAGTTGGACACAATGGGTTTGTCAGCAGCAGCAGCAGCAAACTAAATTCTGAATCAAATCAGATACAAGTTTAGGACACTGCATATACATGGCACACTCACCCAGACACTCCAAATCTTGTCATTCTAGGTGCCACCCTCTATATCTCACCTTAACAAACTAACATCACTGACTTTCCTGTCCTCACTAACACCATGAGTAACTAGGAAACATGTTAGTTGTTTTACACTATTCGATCATTGTGGTTATTATCTGAACTCTGCTTTGTAACCTGATTGTTCTTGCTTAGCCAAGATAGATAGTGCTGACAAATGCCCGGATGTTACCCGTTGAATGAAATGACAAATGGACTATACATTATGCTCTCAGGATGACACGTCAGGTGGCATCCTGACAACAAAGGGGGGACTGTTGGGACTCAGTCATTCAATAGACCAAATGTTTCTTTGCTCCACTGGACAAAGGAATTCACACCCCACAGTTCCTCACGGTTCACACCTGGGGATGACCCTTCCCCCCCATGGACCCCACTGGCCAGCCAGTGTGGGCCAGCGTGTGACATGTGACCCCCTAAGGTGTCACAAACAAAACCAGTCTTCTAGACCCCTTCTCACTCTCTTCCCTTCTTGGCTTGCTCTGGAGAGCAGCTCCAGCCCTCTCCTCTCGGTTCTTCAAAGGGCAACAAGGCCCCAGCCCAGGTCAGCTCTGCTACCTGAGAAACTAGCTCTCTCGCCGGCCTGCAACCAGCAGCCTGCAAACACTCTTCTCCTCCACAACAGCGACCTGCTTCGGATTAACTGTGAGTGAACCAAATCCTCTTCAGAATCAGCGGCTACAACACAAGGTCAGCTGATTTTCCAAGCAACAGGAGTCGTAGCAGAGTTAGCATGGAACAGCTAACTCTGTGAGGAGAACAAAGGAGATACCAGCAAGCAACACAGCCAGACAGGACTTTATTCCACCAGGAAACCCCCCAAACTCACTGGATTTTACAAACCACTGGAAAGGACCTCTTTGCTTGTTCCAAGGATCGGGTAACGTTAACGGACTGGGCCTAACCTCTCCCAGCACAGCATAGCACAGCACAGCATAGCTAATCAGCAGAAGCCTTAACTTGTTAATGTACTTGTTGATTGATGTCTTGTTGTTGTAATGTTTGCTTAGGTTGTGGTCAGTCATACAGTTAATCGAGTACTCGTATGTTCACACACATAGCAGTACGTCTCAGTCCTAGAACCTGCATGAAGCTAACCTTCCCCCTCTAACCTGGTACCTTTAGATTACATGAGCTAGGCTAACAAAGAAACTCACACCTCCCCTCTCACACACACTAGGTGGTCTCAGCGGCCATTTTAGTAGTTTCTTTGTTTACCGCCATCTTTGTAGTCTTCTTTGTTCAGGTCATGTGGTCACAGTGACCACTTTGAGTCGGCCATCTTGCCTTTGTCTGTGTCCCCACAGACACACACACACACACACACACACACACACACACACACAGACACACCCACACACACCTGTATATGCTAGATTAGACATTGTACTTTACTCTGCTCCATTGTAAATAAATGCCTTTTTAAGTATAACTACTGGTGTGTTTAATGTTGCACAAGCGTGAATATTGCCAACCTCTACTCGGTAGAATTCCAATCCTTCAACTGTAACTTACTATTGATTTGGTAATTTGGTTATAGTTAGTAAGCTAATGATTAATCAGAGTTCCAGAATAATTGTAATAAATTGAGACTAAAAGCATATTGGCTATTTTGCCTATTAGTTTAGGCTGGTGCCCCGTGAACTTTAATTCATTTTAAAGTTATTCTTTAATATTAATATTTTTAATATTAATATTTTCTTAATTTGTGATAGCCAATAAATTGATAAACAACCGAAATCTAACACATTTGGTGTCCAGCTCATGAGGTAGAGTACTGTTAACATAATGGTGCCGCCCGTGTGAGGCCGAGTACTAATGATTTCCAGTTACTAATAGAGCTCAGACCCAACATATACATACATTGATTATAGCTACTTAAAGTGAAGATCTTCTGGCCTTACCCTCTTCCTGGTCTTGTCTTTGAGGAAGGGTCGAATGACGGTGTAGAGAGCGTGGATGTACCACGGCTGGTTCACAAAGTGGATCCCTCCAAATCTGGCAGGAAAACTGTCCTGTTGGAAACATACGCAAATCAGGTAAATACAGACAAACGGGAATAATCCAATCCAGTTTATCCACTTTAAAAAAATAATGTACAGGTCACAACAGGACTGTGAAAAAGAGGAGGGGGGTTTTGATCTCTTGGTCTATAATGGTGGTTGTTTGTTTGTGTTGATGATCACAACTGTAGGATGCATTTCACCTTGCTTCTCACTGAAATAAAAACTAGTACATCATCAGCAAAATATGCAAAGAAACATCAAAACACTGTGTGGTGTGTGGCTGACATTGGCCTTTTAATGATGCTGAGGATGTTTTTTTGGGGTGGGGGTGGGGGGGTACTGTTTACAATTTGCTTTGATATAGAAACATCAACATCACTTTTTAAAACTGGTTGTGGGTGAGCAAGATATGAAAGGCAACTGTGCAACACAGCAAGTAATAACTTTAATTAACACTACAAATTTCAAACAAGCAACTGATGCGTTTTGCCATTTTTACCGAGCTGTGTCAACAGCTGTTCATAATGCAAATAATGTTCCTGCTACTTCTTTCAAATGATTGGCTTGAAAGTTCCCATAAAACCACAGTACATTATTCATTCCTTTATGTGATGTATTTCCTTTTCAAACAGGATTTCGGGACAGGACATTATACAAAGTGAGGATATCGAGTGTAAACCGAAACACAATTATTTATTGAAAAACATGTTTTATTTTATGGGACAGGAAGTTGAATGTCTATTTTTTACACCATCATCCTAAATAACTACAAAGAGTGACTTGTAAAAACATGCACACAAACATATAAAGATCACATACTGTATTTAACAAGATATTAGTATTGTGACGGAAAGCTCAACACCTTAAAGAACCAAACCTGTCCTAAAAAAAAGCAAATAAACCAAAATATCGAACTATTCTGCGTGAATATCAGTTTCAGATTAATTATTAATTTATTATTAATGTAAGTGGATACACAGACTTAATGACAAGTGCAATTAGTGCAATTAGTATGTCTAAGAAAAACTGAGTTGATTGGACTATGTTTCTTCACAAATAACCAAGCGCCTGTCTAAGAGGGTTTTCCAGCAAATGAAAAATTACCTCTGTGAGTTTCCTGTCCCTTTTCATTAGATTAGTTTTGTAAATGGGTTCTAATCTCATCGTCAATAGGAAATGGTTCGGTCTATTTTGGAGTCACTGCAGAGCACGATGCCCGTGGGAAATGAGCCCGTGTTCATACAGGTTAGTGTGTGGAGTCTGGGCCTGACACAGTGGTTCCTAGAACGCTGGACACAATTATGATAATTACACTCCATCGTGTGTGTGTGTGTGTGTGTGTGTGTGTGTGTTTGGCTGCGATCCAACAGTACGCTGAGATTATATTCTGACATAACAGGGCTGGCTGATGAAAATGGCCCGGGGCAGACACCGTGAGCTGTGTGTGGGAGAGACGGACACAGTTGAGAGTCTGGGGTCAGTCGACGTTTGTAAATTAGGGTTTGACCGATGCGACTCATCAAGGCTGAAGTGGCCGCCGGTGTTTTCGCTCTGCTAGCAGGGGTGTACAGTATTTATATTGAAATTTGGTTTTAGTTCATGGTCCCAAGATGATGATTCCTATGGATTTTAGCGCCATTCACAGTCTATAATTTACCTTGGACAAACACTTCGGTCTGTGACGAAGCATCTTTAAAACGAATGGCTACATTTCAGTGATGTTTGCTGTGGGAGAATAAATCCTTCCTGATGTTCCTCTGGTGCCACCATCAGGTGCAAATCTCCATGTGTAGAAGATACACCACACTGTCTACACAGGACTGTCCACAGCACCTGTATCACGGCCCACTGTATGCATGAAACTCAGGTCCAAGGTGTGTTTTTTACTCTTCCAACTTATGCATGTAACTACACGATTCTGTATTGGGCTGCGACCTCTGTCAAAAAACACTTCATACACAGCCACCGTTGACACAGAGCCTTTCTATTTTGCAGGTGGTTACTTGTCCTTTTAGCTCTTTGTGCATTAAATATCTAATGGCTGGTTTGCAATGATATTCACAGATGTCTCGACCCCTGACTTTTCCTCTGTTGCTACCAAAAGTCAAAATCTTGTACATATAAAAAAAAAAAAAAAAAAAGTATTTTTTTCATTTCTACCAGTCTTCAAAAATAAATAAATAAATGAATGAATAAATAAATAAAATAAGCACACACTGCTGTACTTATTTTAAAGCAAGAACAGCCGTCTGGATTTCTACAGAAAATATTTCGATTTTAAAATAGAAACTCAGGTTGAACTGATTCCTAGTTACCGATGCACGAACGTTTCCACCTACAGGAACACACGGTTCAGTGAAGCTTACAATAAACAAGTTCAAGCTCATGCAGCTACAGAAGGTGAAAAATAAGATGGAGAGAAATGAGCTGCTGATCGAGCACCAGACTCCATCTAAAGTAAAAAAAATAACAAGATGTGGTTAACTGTCTGTTTATGTCACAAATCCAATCCAATTTTAATCGATTTTTTTAAATTAGATTTTAACCAGGTCATGTTACATTTTTCTGTTTTTATTATTATTGTTTTTTAATGAGCCCTACATAGTCTGAAAAAACTGTTTTCCTCCATGACAGGACTGAAAACTGTAAATAAAAACAGAGTCCTGTTATAAATACTGAATATTGCTGCAAAATTTTGACAATCAGCAGACTGACAAGCTGCGGTCAGACAGCCACCCCCCCCCCCCCCCACCCCCTCCTCAGCTGTCAGATCCCTCCGGACTCCTCTGACTCTGAACCTCTGGCCTGGCCTCTGCTCTGACAGACATTTCCACTTTGATGAAGGGACCTGCTGTATTATACATGAAAGACTGAAAATGGACGACGAGCTGCAGGGCGTCTGCTCCGGAGGGACCGGGGCCGTCTGAGGAAGAGGCAGAGAGTGCAAGAGGAGAGAGCGTTCGAACAGTGCGGATAATACAGCAGGAGCACGGAGGAGGGGGGGGGGAGACATTAAAATGATTCTTCCACAAAATGTTTTTTATTTTATTACAACAAAAGGCTCAAAGTGACACGAACAACTGATAAAAGACTGAATGATTTAGAATGAGACACTTTTTAGATTCACTACTGTTTTCCAGCCATAACAATAAACTCAGGAGGCTCAGAGCGTGCGCCGTAAACCAGGACAGCAATACTCCTCGCTCATTTTGTCAATGTTAGGCCCAGTAAGTGCACAATTAAAATACTGAAGCGAAAACTCTGACGACTGAGAGGCTAGAACCAGAGAGCGTTTGACATTTGTGCTTGAAAAACGACTTTAATGATTAATAATTCATTTCCTGTCGATAGATTCATGATTTAATCGACTAATCAATGCAGCTTTGGTATTTTACTTAACAACAACATCTACCTGAGGCTCCTGGAGCTTCTATAAACACTGTTCCCTGGAAACTGGTGTAATTAGATGTGAAAGTACAGATATCTGCTCTGGCTCTGTGAGTTCTGTGTGAGAAGTCATCGCTGTGGGGACTTGGCGCTCTCTCCTCTGGCTGCTGATGTTTGGGGGTGTTTTAGAGTCTTAATGTGTCAGTCAGTTCTTGTTTTGGATTTGTCTCCTTCATTTTCATGGTGTCTGACAGCTCTCGGGTTGTTTTAAGTTTCCATTTAGGTTCATTCTAGGATGAGATGTTTTAGGTTAGGGATATATATATTCTATTTAATCCCTTAACACAGTGGTTCTCAAAGTGGAGTCCGCAGTAAAAAAAAAAAGGAGAATCATTTATTTCAGCAGTAATTCCATCCGTGAGTAACTGAATGTTTGACTATTTTCGTCATGGCTTTCAAACACGTTCTGCAATAAAACATCTAAAAGCAAAAATCAGATGGAGGAAGGTGGGACAAGATCTTATCAAATGGTCTAACTTGTGTTCGTTTAGTGGAAAGTTTGACAACCACACCCCCGATTTGCTCTGCTCTTCAACCCGTCTGATTCCATCATGATGCTGGTCTCCTTTGAATGGAAACTCTTTTACAACAAAAAGTCAGAATGAGAATAAAAGATATTGAGGCAAAGTTACAGAAGCACAAACATGGTGGAAGTGGTCGTTCGCCTCACCTGTTTTTCTTTGGCATTAGAAAGTAAATATAAAGCCTGTTTCAGGACCTTTAGTGACAAGCCTGAACCTATTCTGTGTCATCGGATTTGGAGATCCTGAAATTATTTGCAGGGATAAAATCAGGAGACTTCGAGTTTTCAAACTATTTATAATTTGTCAAGGTTGTGTGAAGACTTAGTCCAGTACAGACCAAAGTAGCACTACCAAGGCCACATTGTCCCATGGGGGGGGGGGCCTAAAAACTTTATTCTGATTTGTTGGAGCATTTGTCAGATCTGTCTCATGTTATTACTTCCCTGTTATTTCTGCTGGTCTCAGCTGGGACACCCTGACCGCAGGAGAATCAGTCAAAAACGTGACGAAAACGTCAAACAATCAAAGTCAAAAACACGCAAAGACAAACTAGAGGTTAAAACCAACAGGATGTGACGACAATCTGACAAATAAACTGCCGTGAAAATCTCATAGAAATCACGTTGGTATGTAGGGGTGTCTGGAAGAATACGTAGTATTTTAACTGTGGTGAGCTGCTTGGTGAGTAAACAGCTCAAATATTAAATGTAAGCTGCCAATTGCAGAAAGCCGCCACTCACAACCGCTTCAGCGTTTCCCTTTGATGTTTTGGCTTCTGGGAGGAAAATGTCGATTCTAAACAAATGAGCGACTGTGGGGATTTATTTTTGGCTTCTCGCTCCAGGTCACAGCTGAGCGTGTGTTCAGTTACAGCAAAGGTTGACGAGGATTCAAGGTGACAGGAGACGAGGAAAAGTCCGTCCACACAACAGGACGACGTGTTCGTTTTGTAAAAACACAATTACCAGATAAATTTAGTTGAAATGTCCTATAAATCCTGTTGCTTCATCTCTCTCCTGCCCTGGATTTCCCTTCAAAGCTGTGGATAAACAGCCCCCCCCCCCCCCCCCCCCCCCCCCCCCCCCCCCACCACCACCACCACCACCTCCTCCTGCTTTGTGACATTCAGCAGATTTCCCTCTAAATCTGACCTGGAGCAACAACCTGCAAAGTGCAGTGAGGAAGCTGCCAATCTTGTTTGTGATGGTCTTTTTTCTTCTACATAATGACTCAGAATTAATCTTCTTATTGTTAAAAAAAAAAGGAAGGAAGTGAATGCCTTCATTTCAATCATAGAATTTAAAATCTGAACAGTAATTTCCACAGTAATTTGGGGTCTAATTAGTTTCACTTTTTATCATGAGTCTCTGATTGAGAAAGATCATTTATGTGGAGCAATATTAAAACTGAAGGACAAGGCAGTTTATGAGATGACATCATACTGGTTACAATAACAAAATAAACAGGCTCATATTTAATGAACATTTTGAGTTTTTCTGCACATTAACAAAGTTTTATGAGCCAATGCAACTCAACCACTAAGGAGTCAGTGTGTGAGCTTTCATATAGAAGTTACTGTGTTTATCTGACTAGTAAATACCAGTTAAAGCTCCATATAGTATAAAGGTCTCTGTCCATGTGTAGTGTGATTATAGATCAGCTCTAGGTTCTATATTAATACTGTGAAAGTATCAAAGCCTCAGTCCACAGAGAAATGCACACAGCCTGTATTCAGAAACTGAGCCTTTAAACCAGCTGTCAGGACTTCTGGAACTTTGTGATGTCACAACAGAGCAGTCACCACCCTCAGCTACGCCCCAAGCCCCGCCCACCTGGACCCACCATCCAACCTTGCAGGATTTGGTTTCTCTGAGTGTTTTACCTTAAATCTGCTTCATTTTTATTCAATCACTCAGAAAACATTCAGCCAATCAGAAGAGAGGCTCAGAGGAGATGTAAAACTACACTGAGATGGTTTTCAAATATATCTTATTATGGATCAACACTTCAAATAAAACACAGGAGAAGAAGAAAATATGGAGCTTTAATATCCCAGTGGTAATTACACCTGGGAATCTCTTAAAATTTCTCTGGAAGCTCACAATTGCAAAGAACAACAAACATCAGCTAAAGTTATTGTTCAATACAGCTATATTCATATTAAAAATCTCTTTATTTTGATTATCACAAAAAACAAAAAAAAACAAAGAACTAATTAAATGGAATTAAAATGTGTGAAAATCACCATTTGCGGCACTAACTCTGTAGTTTCATCATTTACAGTATGTGTTGTTCTGAACTCTTTGAAGGAAATGAGGTGTGTAATCACTTTGTGCCACCAGAAGCAATTTGTGAGCTGTTCTCATTACAATAAAACCTTGGTTACTGTCGACTGCAGTGATTAGTATCTTCTTGCAGTGAGGAAGAAAAACTTACTTTTGGATGTGTGAAGACATTAACCCTGGGTAAAAATCATGATTTATTTTAGTCTGATGTATCTATAGCATATTAATTGTCTCACATACAAACATCTTTTTTACCACGTCCCTGACAGAGTCACACAACGTAGCTCAGTAATAAATCTATACAATTGATTGCTGAATGAATAGGACTTTCTGTCGGTGTGAAAGCTTTTAAGTCATAACCATGACCGTCGTTGCATCATTACGTGACCCGTCTTACGGCACTTGAATGCATCATTGGTGCAGTCTGCTGTTCTAAAACATCACAGATCCACAGGAGACAGACACAGACAGACAGGCTGCCACAAACACTGTGGGTTCAACACTGCGTGTCACTCAGAGGAAAACGACACATGACGAGTCGACTTCCCCTCCACGGCTGAAGCTAAGAACAGATGAAGTCAGCCAATCGTCTGCTGCTTCTGCACTGAAACCTCTGTCCACCGGGATTAAAAGCTGCACTCTGACAACTCGGGCAGCCCTTAACGACAGGCCGTGTCCTTGAACACACAACCACAACAACCTCTGTTGGAACAGTTTGGATTTCAGTGTTGATGGACTGGTGGTAAAATCAGGATCAGTAGTAAAATAAAATGTTTTTAATCTAAAGCTGCATTAGATACAGTTTCTGTTGAATGAACCTGACATGTAGTGCTTACTGTTACACTTATTATTCCTTTTAATGTCATTAGTTTGTCATTTTAGGAAATTCAACAAATACAATATACAGTAACGTGTTAATTATTGAGCTTGTAGGCAGATTCTGTTTCCTTTGGACAGAGCCAGGCAAGCTGTCTTGATGCTAAGCTAAGCTAACCATCTTGTGTCTCCAGCTCCACATCCACCGATGTGAATCGCATCAGTAAATTATCAGCTAAGAAAAGCAATAAGCTAATTTTGTTTTACAATAATATATTAGTATATTTGCACAATAGCTGCTCAAACTGGAGGAAACAGAGCTTTTTATTGGGGACTATTTTCAGCCGTGGATTAACACACATCTGGTGCTCTAGGTCGGCGTATGTGTGATTGAGTTTGTTGACCATAAGAAAAATATAGAATCCAGTCAGATTCATCTTTGAATACACAAGTAAGAAAACATAATATTCTCTGATACAAAAGCCAAAAAAATCTCACAAACTTAATATTTTACAGGAATATTTTACATATGAGTAAATGTTAGCTAACTCTGCGGACATCTGAGCCGAAAAGAAAAGTCTTGATTAGTTTACAGTAGGCACGCCACGTATTTTCCTGTCTTGTTGTTTTAAATCTTTTTGTTTTTTAAAGAATTGTTATTCAGTGCGTTTGACTTCTGATATTTTCTGAAGGTAAAAAAAACCAGCTGGTCCCTGACGTTCAGACCCTGCAGCGTTTATACAGAGGAAGCCTTCAGAGAGCTCTGAGAGGATTTTGCCTGTAAAGGTATTATGTAACTGTCAGCTGTAGTGATGTACCTTTCAAACACAGTCAGGCTGACAGGAAGAGGCAGAGGGCGACATGCAGCAGGTACACTGCTTTGTGATCTACTCTGATTCACATATCAGATCACCCGCAGCCTGCATAACGAACTACACTACACACAGTCAATCCTCAGCTAAAACATGACAAAACTCATTAACAGTGAACATGATTTTGATTCCTCAACTTCTACTTTTCCCTTTACTCAGGAAACAGATAATAAAAGTGTAAATTGCCCTTAAGACAGTCATGCTAAAAGTCATTTCCTACAGCCTTTAGAAATATTAACCACTGCTTCATTGTCATGAAGCACCGTAATTGTTTCTCAACTGCAGAGCGCTCCGTGGTCGGCGGCGGGGAGCTCTGATTGGATGTAATCATGGCTGGATTGCGTCCCAGCAGGCCGGCACACTCTCGAACGCTTAAACAACCAAATACGAACTGATTGAGAAAGTCTCGTCAGCGCGAGTGGTGTGGATAGATAAACGCCATATTGTAGCTACAGATTGTGAAACCCTCTCACATGAAAATTGTGATTTTGGGCCGTGCAATAAAAAATTCAGTTGAGTGTTCTCCCAACAGCTTTAGTCGTTCCAGCAAAAGGCCACGTATGTTTAAATTGAAGGGACGGAGCCGGCGAGCAGCTGTAGTAGTGATGACAGCCGGGAGTAAAGAGTGGGATGTTAAGACTTTAACACAGCACTGGTTTGTAGTAGTGTTATTATCATCATCATTATTATGATTATTGTTGCTGTTAATGTCACTATTATCATTATCATCATTTTTATTATTATTATTATTCTCATTATCATTGCATGGTGGTCCTTCCCCCTGCTCTATCTTTCTCTGCCTGAGTCTGCTCCAGGTTTCTGCCTCTTAAAAGGAAGTTTTTCCTCGTCACTGTTGCTAAGTGTTAGCTCATGGTGGGAATTGTCGGGTCTCTGTAATCCATGTTATAAAGTCGGTCTACACCTTCTGCTGTGATTTGCTGCTATATAATTAAAAATGGACTTGACTTCAACCATGAAAACTGTCTTTCTCTAACCAGATCTGTCATAGCATCATTTATCATTTAATCATTTAATAACAACGTTTTACATTGTTTAATCTGTGCAAAAACAAAGAATAAAAATGACAAATGACAAAATTTTTATTCTTTGGATATGGATTCTGCACCAAAGCGAATAAGTCAAAAATATTGAGCTCCTGTTCTAAACTTATTGTAACCTGAACACTGATCTTTCTGCATCTTAACCAACTTGTTTATGAGCCTGGACCGAACCAAACCTTAACCATACCACTGTCAGATTAGAAAACATTTGGAACAGTACAAACGATGTTTAGCTGCTGACAGGCTTCAGATTAAAAGCACTAAATGAAAACACTTTTGTATCATTCTCATTTGTTGTTTACTTTGGAGGGCTTGTTGGGAATTAAACAACATTAAGAAAGAAATTAGTATTTCAGAAAAATGTGTGATAGTGAAACTGAATCTATGAAGAGCTGAAACAGACACAACCTTAGTGCAGTGGGCTGATATTATCCGTCAATATTAGCTTATAGTTCACGTCAATATTGGCATATACTGTATGTCGACCGATAAGTAACAAGAAATTGTGTTAGAGGTGTTAAAGATATGTGTGAGGTAGTTTAGAAACTGTGTCTCCACTACATAGTTTCTCTACTGGAAAACAAAATGTTCAGCTGTAATGTTTGGCTCAGTACATCTCTCGAAACCTAAGGGACTTAAGGGGAAAAGATGGTTTGTATCATGTATTTATGTTAAAGAATGAATCGTCTGATGCAACACTTTGGATCTTGTAACACAAATATCAAGTATCTGAATTACAAATCCAGCGCGGGTCAGTCGGGCTCTACAGGCCGCGGATCTAAATCGAATCTGGCAGTGGAGCTCAGATTTCAGTCATAACAGCTCATTAGGGCGAGGTGAGTCAGCATCTGATGTATACGCCAGCAACAACAACTAAATAAACCCCTCTGATTTACACGAACGCTGCAACCTGACGCTGGCAGAGAGGCCCGCTCCACTTCACAGTCCTCATAATTCATGTGAATGAATCAGCATAATTAAAGCGACCGAGCTGCAAACAACTGTTTCCTCACAAGATGCAGGAACGAGTCCATCGGACGGTAATCCCAGATAAAACAGGAGGGAAGAAGAAAAAGAGGAAGACATCGGCAGACAGGACCTTCACATGAGGAAGATGAAGCGAGGCCGGCCTGTGATGTGTGTGAAGTGTTTTTTTTTTTTTTTTTCATATGGCTGAACCTGTTGAAGCTGTAACAGGGCGACAACCTGTGAGTAACCAGCTGCTCATTGATTATTTAGTTTATCGAACGGCAGCAGCAGAGAGGCAGGATGGAACCAGATGAGATAAGATCCAGATGTCCACGGTTGAGTGCAGCAGGGTGGAGCAGACGGGAATTAGAGTCTGTTGCAGACAAATCAGCTGATTCTGGATGTAGCGTCACTTTAACAAGCTTCATTTCAGTTCCTGTATTAAGTCTTTTCATGCAAAGGTTACAAACAAAAAAAATATATGTATCTGTTATAAATATATCTAAATTTAATATTACAATTTTTTGTAATTTTGAGCAGAGGTTTAAAACCTCTGTAGAGCTGGTGTTAGTGGAAACCTCCGGGGCTGAAAAATGAAGCCGACTGACACTGATGTGCCAAAAGCTGCAGTTCCTCTAATGACCACTAGAGTCTGGCTCCGACAGTGAGTCAGTCCCCATAGACTCCCATGTTAAAATGTCCAACTTTACAGCAGAAATAAACATGTTTACACCCTGGTACAAAAACAGTTTTGGTCTCTAGAGCTAATTTCCTCCTTCATGACAATTGTTTATATAACTCACCTGTTTACATTTTATTCAGGCTTAAAGTTATGTATAATTGAGGGCGTGGCCTCTTTGAGTGACAGGTGGGTGAGTGTATGCTTGCCACAACCCGACATGCACCAAAGTCTCGGCTCCACACGCGCCCCACCTCTTTGTCCTCTTGGATTTTTGTATTAGCCGGGAGTTAGGTGGAGTCAGACACCCCCATTTTTGTAAACAAGCCCGACAATAATATAAATATAATAAAAACTTTACTGTTCCTCACATTTTCTCCATGACAACATGTTTATTAGAGTAAAGTTTGATGCCTTTCATGGAATCTCGAAAACATGATGTTGAGATTTAGCACTTGGACACGCGTCCTCCTTCACAAACGACCAAAAAGTTAAGACACGACTTTACTGATGTTCGTGTCAACCTGCTACAAATCAAAAAAACAGCTGTTGCAGTAACATGATGAGCCCCTCCCTCAGATAGAATCAGGAAGCCTTCAAACAATGTCAAGGTTGTTTGAAGATTGAGTTTGGTTCCGACAAAAACACACCAGAAGTTAAAGCAGTGCTACCGAGGCCAAAGTGTCCCTCAGGTGGGACGGTGTATTTGAAAAGGTCAAAGTGATAGGTGGGGTTATTTGACTTGGGGTTGTGTGAGGTAGTTATCTATAGTTAGTGCATTACCTGCAGTAGATCCACAAAAACTAGTTTCAACCACTTTAAAACATTCCCACATAAAAAAAGCTAATATCAGTTTAAGTGTACACTTTATTTTGTAGCACCAGTGCAACTACGGCGTGCACGTCGTTACTGCACAGATCAGCTGTTTGAGTCAGAAAGTTAAGCGTAGGTGCGCCTGTGTGTAGGAATACAGCAGTTCAACCCTTCACATACTGTAGTTCCAAACCAAAGGGATGTTTGACGGTGAGATAAGGCGGTGAAGATCTTCAAAATAAAGCGTACGCTTACACTGATGTTCACGCTTTTCTGTGGGGATTTTTAAAAAGGACGTTTTTGCGCTACATTGACCATATAAAAATGGGTCAGTTACGGATAATTGTCAGTATCTTGTCATGAAACTATCTCAAATCATGTAAGAAGAAACATTATAGTATCAGTTTAATGGGATCATCTTCTCATAGGAACAAAGTATTTTTTCTTTATTTTTAAATACATGTTACACTGTCACACTGTCATGTCCAACAGATAATCTGCAGTTGTCCTAAGCTCATTAAAGGAAGTTACAAAAATGGATGTCTTTTCCTTGATCTTTAATTTTCACGACTTTGTGCGAATGCCCTGCAAAGACAACGCTGTAAAATAAATCCCAGCTTTTCAGAAAAAAATGCAGCATTTATCTTGTTGGAGAGTGTGAGTCTATCAGCAGCTGATGTTACAACATCTGACATTCGTCTTCTACCACTCTATACATGTCTGAGCTGCGGTCATACATCTCCTCTCCCCGAGCAGCACATCAGGTTGATGAGCTCTCTCCTCCCTGTCACCTCCCATCCACACAAGCATGAGTAAACGTGTCCTCCAGTAGAAAGGAGGGGAAAAAAGGGAAAATAGTCGGCATCCATTTGAGTGCTTTTTCTTTTCAGGATGTAAAGTGTAGCCCCGAGTGACGGCATTGTTTTGCTGCTGAGTTGTTCTTTGCAAAAAGCCACCTTTATGGGAAGACGTCCGACTGGAGCTGATGCTGAACTACGTGAATCTTACAGTGTGTGACAGGAAATGGAGAACGCTGCCGCTTCACTCTTCTCTGGTCCAGTCCACTAAATCCACTAAAACGTCAAAAACAAACCAGTTCTCCAATGAATGAAACCTTTAACTAACTTCTCCAAAAGGAGACGTGCAGCATTAGTTCTACTCTACTTCCATCTCTCATTTCTCTGAAGCCTTTTATCCGATCTGTTTACTCATCGTCCCCCTTCCGTCCTTCTACTCCATATCCAGTCAATACATTTTCATCTGTGTCTTCACTCCCAAACCTTTTAACTAATCAGACCCCCCCCCCCCCATAGTCATGCTCAAACCACTTATCCAATTTGTTCCTGTGTGTGGTTGGATAGTCTTTAAATCTTTTCCATTTCTGACATGTCTCCGTTAACGAGGACATTTATGGGGTTCACCGTGTGATTGCAGCACCGACAAACACAATTAAAAAAAGACTAAAAGTTAAAAATAAATAAATATATAAAATGCCATTGATTTACTTTTTTTCACACTTGTTCTCACTTGAATTGTTTGTGCTAACATTGTATGATAAGCATTTGTTCACTGCAGATATTTTGACAAGACACAAGCTACACTGTATATACGATTAAATAATGGTCTCCATCCACCACCATTATGTCAGAGTTCACGGAGGTAAACAGGTGGTGTGGCAGATTCTCAAGGAGGAGGGAGCAATGAGATGATGGGAGTAAAATATGCCACTCTGTTTCTGTTGCACTTTGTCACATTCTGCTTTCAGTGTTACACCAACTTTTACATCTCACATGTGATATTTTGACAAAAGAAAAAAAAAAAACATATTTCATGAGACTTTTGGGCCTCATTATGTATATTTATATGCAGTACCAATCAAAAGTTTCATTCATAGGTTTTTCTTTATTTTGACTAGGTTACGTTCACACTACGTTTTCAAATGAAAACGATCTGTCACGGTTTGAGGTAAGGAGGGGTAAGGGGTGGACCCAAATGCGGAGGAGGAACCAGTGTCAAGGAATTTATTAACAAAAAACCAAAATCCATACATGGGACGATGCCACTGACGAAACAAACAAAAAATCTCATCAGCAACAAACAAACAATGATCCAGGACAAGACAGTACAAGGGCGTCTTAAAGGAACAGAATCGATTAGTGATGGAGAACAGGTGGGGAAGCAGACACAGGTGGGACACATCAGGGAATTAACCAAAGGAAGCAAAACTAGAACTCAGACACTGGGGCGACATGACTTTCATAATAAAACAGGAAGTGCATGGGGACACAGAGCACAAGACAGGAAAGACAAAACTAGACACCAGAAACACTCAAACCAGAAACACTCAAAACCCAGAACAGAAACCCAAAACCCAGAAAACCAAAAATCAAGAAAGTCCAAAAAACAAAAACCCTGGAGCCTCCAGGCTGAGACCATGACACGATCTCTGTCCAGACTAACACACCTGAAAACACATACCTGAGCAATCACGTACACTTGGCAATTGCGAGCCAGTATAAACAGGAAGCAGATTGTCTACTCTGCAGTCGATAAGTTACAAAAACTACTACGAACGAGGAACAGCAAAGTCAGCTGCGGCGTTAAAATATAGAATTTTACTGAACAACAGCTGGTAGCAAAAACAGGAAGGTCAGTAACGATTGTAATTCATTATCTGTGTTGTATTCACCACTGGTAGTCGAGGCTGATGCGACACAAGGGAGAGTGACCCTGGAAGTCTATGTCATCGTTTCCAAAGGTCTCTGTTTTTGCCCTTCCAGAATAAAATGCAACCCTAGAGTTTTCAAATTAAAACGGGGCCTGAAGCGTTTCCAAAAATCTCAGTTTTCGGTGCTCGAAAACTCCAGGCGTCGTGTGGACGGGAGGTTAAAATGTGGCAAAAGAGAAGCGTTTTAAAACGGAAACGTAGTAGCGTGGATGCAGCCTAAGTTCTCCACTGTAGAACTTAACCAGCATCAACATATAGAAACTGTTGGAAAACCGTTCCAGCTGACGACCTCATGCAGCTGCTGAGAGAATGAAGAGTGTGTAAAGCTGTCATCAAAGCAAAAGGCGGCTACTTTGAAGAATCTAAAATCTAAAACAGTTTTATTTAGTACATAATTCCATATGTGTTATTTCATAGTTTTGATGCCTACAGCATTCAAAATAAGATAAAATAAAGAAAAGCTGAATTACAAGGTGTGTCCAAACTTCTGAGTGTCACTACAGCCTTTAGTCTCAGTGTCATCTTCAAGCAGCGTGACGCTCCTCCTCCTAATTATAATAAGTCTAAACCATATGAGCCAGTGCGATGAGATTTTAGCCAAAGCCTCCAACTGCAGATAAACTGCTTCACATGAAAATGAAATTATCTTTTGAGGTTCACGTTGGCTGCAGCTTTTTTTTTTTCTTTCTAAATGCAACAGGCACAAACGTTTGGCCTGGTGCCTTCCTCAGTGTGGAAGCTTTAAAACAGGTGAACTCTGCCAGGTGCACAGAGTTAGAACAAATCACATCAGAGCACGTGGAGCAGATGACAGGGAAACGGTGGCAGCACTCTGTCATCTATGCTAAAATACTGTATAGTGTTTTATCAATAAATTAAACAGAGTAATGAGATTTTTTCCTAACTGTAATTCTCTCCCTGTCTACATCAGAAAAAAAAAAGCAGGTTTCTCACATTTGGAGAAAGTAAAACACTCACATATCTCAATATCTCAGGTATCAAAAGTAACTTTACAATTCCTCTCCTGCTGGAGAAGAAAGGTTACTCCAATTAAAGTGCAGCCTCTGCAGGTTATTAAAATACTGCCAGCTCCACTCAGCAGCTCTGAGAGGGACGGCAGGAGAGAAATTACATTTCTCTCTCTAACTGAGAGATCACTGTGTATTCAAATGTATATTTTTATTTCAGCTGCGTGTGGTCGGCTCCAAAAACCTGAACCTCCATATAAACTGAATATTCGTGTCCTTTACCGCTTCATTGTGTGGTGAGCGGCGTATATTCGCAGGAGAACAAATTGCAAGTGGCTGCCCCCTTGTCTGTCTCCGGGCGCTCACACTGAGTGTGTTTGGTGCAGTTGACCTGAACGTCCAGATTGTGGGCTGAAGCTCAACAGATCTTGTCCTGCTGCCAGACACACAGAGGGAAGGAGAGATGGAGGGAGAGATAGGCAGCGACACGGGACCGATTTGGCCGATCATCGCTGTTCATTGCTGCGTCATGATTCCTGAAGCTTCTGAGCAGGAAAAAAAAAATGCACCGCTAATCTCCATCCAGTCCCTGGGTATTAGGGGTGTAACACAAAGCCGCTATCTGTTTTCTGTTGTATTCAGATTTATACCAGAGATTTCATTTTCTGTTTTCGGCTGTTTTAAATTGACACTTCCTCATATTTATGAACACAAAAAATAAAACAACAGTAATAACATTGGTTTTTAAATATGTGCCTAAGGTCTTTAAAATACATTAAAATAAAATCCTGTTACTGTAAATAGACCACATGCAAAGAGGTGAAAATTGATAGTGGATATAAAATGGATAAATAGAGCCTAAAGCTAATCTAAAGTGTCTATGACAGGAACTGAGGAAGCTGTAATATCTTAACTGGGCCATATTGTATAATTAGCTCTTTTTCAAAGGAGGTTTGGTGAGTAACAGGAGGAGGTTCAGATGAAAATAAGGTTGGTTTTTAGTGTCTGTGATGTGTTAGTATTAGTATTAGTATTAGTGTTAGTATTAGTATTAGTATTAGTATAAGTATTAGTATTGGTATTAGTATTAGTGTTAGTATTAGTGTTAGTGTTAGTGTTAGTGTTAGTATTAGTGTTAGTATTAGTATGAGTGTTAGTATTAGTGTTAGTATAAGTATTAGTATTGGTATTAGTATGAGTGTTAGTATTAGTGTTAGTATTAGTAATAGTATTAGTGTTAGTATTAGTATTAGTATTAGTAATAGTATTAGTGTTAGTATTAGTAATAGTATTAGTGTTGGTATTAGTAATAGTATTAGTGTTAGTATCAGTATTAGTTTTAGTATAAGTATTAGTATTAGTATTAGTATTAGTAATAGTATTAGTATTAGTATTAGTATTAGTATTAGTATAAGTATTAGTACCATCCTGGGTTGCAGTTATCCGTAGTCTAAATGTTTCAGGGTATTTTCTGCATTAAAACAAACAGTCCTGAAGCCTAAACAACAAAAATACATTTCTTGTCATTTCCTTTCGAGGTGACTCAAATGATCAAATGTTTTCTGATCTGATTCTCTAATGACAGGATGATGTTGTTTGTCACTGTCATAAAAATTTGATAAAATGACCTATCTGTGATTAATGTCTGGTTTAAGGAATAGTTTGACACTTCAGGAAATAAGCTTATTAACTTTCTGGCTGAGAGCTGCTGTCTCATTGCTGTTATGACTGTGTACTGAATATTAAACTAGATCCCTCACCTCTACATATCAAATCTAGTCCAGACTGTAGCGTTACAATATTAACATGTTACAGTGTGTTTGAGCACTGTGACTGATATTATCTTCCGATAAACTGTCTACCAGACGTGTTAATGACAAAGTGTGTGCTGACTGCTAAAAGTCTTTGTTATTTCTTATAAATTAAAGATCAATAAACACTTCTTTCCTCACTTAAACCCAGAACAGATTTCCCACTTTTCATCACATATAATGAATTTACTATTTAAATTGTACAGCTTGAGATAAAAAAAAACCCAGCAAATTATAAGTAGCTAAGAAACCTTTTATCATTTACATTTAATACATGGAGGATTATAATTTGATAAATGTGACGTTACAAGATGTCAAACTGCTTCCTTTTATTAGTGAAGTGATGTTTTCCAAGCCATTACCTCTAAAGAATAATAAAAAAAGAGTTTTCACACATTTTAAGCTGCTTACCAAGATATCTATTTCTATCTATTTTTTTCAATATTTACTTCCTGTATTTTCTGCAGTCCTTATTATCACAGTTTTCTCAGGAGTCCCGGTTGCTCTGGAGGGGCCTGTATGTTACGTAACAATGCTAATGCAGAGTAAATCCAGTGGGAGTTCGCTGACTGGAATTGTACTACTGTTTATGTTAATGTGGTCTAAATATCTGCAGACATCCAGGCTCCTAAAGAGACACAGACGCTGCTCCTGAAAGACACAGCGATGAAGTAAGTAATGAATTCATGCAAAGAAGTTAGAAAAGGTCAGTGTTTTACATTTTGTTGAAAATCGACAGTGACAAATCTATATGAACAACGTCAGCAGTATAAATTATTCACTGATTTTGTCGCAACAAATTATTTTAACCTGCTCATTGTTTTTTCTGATTAAACAATTATTCATTTAGATTAGAAAAATGTCAGAAAAATGTGGAAAAATAACCAAGTACTCAGGTTTAAAGTTTAAAGTGATAAATAAAAAACATCATTACACCTGAGAAGCTGGAGCAAGCCGTGTGTGTGTGACAATTTAGCTTGACAAACGACAAATAAATAATCAATCAAAACTTGCTGTTAAATGTGTCGATCAAATAAATAAGTCATTGATTGGACTACTAACTTTGGTGCTAGATTCTATACTTATTTATTGGTAAAAGCAGAGTTGACAAAGAATTAATTGAACTACATAATTGTCCAAATTAAAGCAGGAAACTTGTTAAAGCTGTTTTTAATTGATTTTGAGCAACAGAACGAGCTGTAAACAAAATACAATGAAAAGTAACAGTAACAACAACAACAGCAACAAAAAGGGTTAGCACAAAACTAGATTTAAACTCTACAGCATAACTAGCCGTCACTCACCGTCATTGTTAATTAACACTAAACTAAAAGTGCAGATGAGGCTGATGGGAAAAAAACTACAGACAATAACAGAAGCAAGCGGTTCCTTACAAAGCGTTATGGAAAGAGCCAGGGTACGACATTATTCTGCCCGGTGAGACTAGACCGTACAGGAAGTTGTGTGTAATGTTAGAGTCCTGTTGGAGCGCCTGGTCATCTCCTCCTCTGTGCAAAGGGAGAGCAGCTCTCTGAACTTACTGTCGGACCAATTTCCACACATTTTTGCCAAAATGTTTTCGCTTGTGCATGTTGTCATCCAAAAATATTTCCTCTTTGCAACCCTGACCATTTCTAATGATGTCTGGGATTCAGTCGCAGCTTTTTAAGCATCACCTATAGGCTGTTCTGACTGGTATACTCACTGTATGCGAAAACACTGACTACTTCATAATCTTTCAAGATTCATTCATAGTTACCCTACAATATTAAGACTGTGTGACTTTCATGGAAACGAGACCAGGAGACAGACACTTTAATTGCCGTCAGATTAACAGAAGGGCAGACGGACTGAAAAGGTCTCAAGCTTCATAAGAGAGAGACAGAAAGGATAAAAAACTATTTAATGTAATGGAGCTACTTCTTTACTCTGTTTCTGTATATGTTTTCCGCACCAGTATTCTGTGTATATAGGCTGAATTTCTAGTATTGTCCATCAATAATACAACACACGTTTACAAAAAGCATAATACATTCACAGCATTTCATGGCAGCCGCCTCTGAGCATCTTGGAAGAAGAAGAAAGACAGAGATGAAGAAATGTTTTTCTTTCTCTGTACAAACACACACACACACACACACACACACACACACACACACACACACACACACACACACACACACACACACACAGAGACACACAACAAAAGGGAGCCCATCTGGAGGAGAGGGCAGAGCAAGATAGCACGGCAGTCCGACATGTTGCCGTGGCAACGTCACGAGGGTGGGATGTAGAAACAGGGACCTGGGGAGGGAGGGAGGGAGGGAGGAGGAAGAAAGAGGAGGAGGAGGAGGAGGAGGAGGAGGAGGGGGGATGTGTGTGTGTGTGAAGACGAAGCACATTGTATCATGCGAAGAAGATGTTGCTTCTTTAAGGAGAGATTTCAGAGAGTTTCTGGATGATGTCTATGACTCATTGTGTGAATTTGAGCTCATGTCATGTTAGTAAAGAAATGAACGATTACTGGCAATTGAAATTTTGCTGTAAATACTGTTGATTCGGTGCGGTTTTGACTTCTTTTTGTCTCATTTTGAATGCTCAGGCCGCTGTGACATCAGATAAGCTGCCTGCCAATGTTGTCTCCGATGAACAATGATGGAGCGACTGAATTGAGAGAGAGAGAGCGTAGCAGAGAGACGAGGGGGAAGGGGAGGACGATGATTTTGTTAAAGAAAGAGGGGGAGGGTAAAGAAAACAAAAGTGAGTGGGGTGGGGAGGCCAGAAGGGACGGAGGGAGACGAGGAGGAGGAGGAGGAGGAGGAGGAGAGTGAACTTCATATTTCTATACCATATGGTCTGTGCTGAACCGTTTCAACCATTACAGTTTTAAACGATGATGACAGAGTGTCAATTGGAGACCAGGGAAAAGGTCAAGATGTCAGCTGAAAAGGCAACACGTACCTCTACAAGGAAAAGTGTCAATTTAACCCTGAAAATGCTGAAACTCATAAGAATCACACTTTTATCAGACAATTTTTTAATCCCATGAAAAGTCACAGGCTCATCAAAATCCTTAGGATTCATCCACCGCGAGCATGAATGTCACTGTATGAATTTCACTCTGGACCACAATGTTGGAGCAACAGCACATCACCCACCATACATCCACACCACTAACTCAGCTGTCCTCAGACTGTTGATGCACCGATCTCCCATCTGTTCAATCATTCAAAGTCGCTCAGTTATTGACAGATTCATGTTAAATACAGTTTGTTTTTATCAATGTTTTTTATAAAATTACATTCATTCAGTCGGTGTAAAAATCTGCTGATCTTTGGGCCTAAATATATAAAAGAGTGGTATCAGATCGGCAGATAATCTGAGTTCAGGTTTTGGTTTTGGTGGAAAAATCAGATCGCTGCATCCCCACTAACAGTTTTGGGAGTGGTGTGTTTTGGAGGTTTTGATGGGTATTTTATTTAACATCAACACACAGAACTATCATGTAAGGTGTTGGCTTGACCCTCTGAAGCATTATGGGGTTCAGTCTTGTTCAAGGACACTTCAACAGGAGCACCTGGGGATTGAACTGCCAACCCTGTGATTAGTGGACAACCTGCTCTTCTCTCCCGAGCCCCGCAAACAAACAACAAAACAAACCAACCAAAACCCTGATCCGGGGGGGGGACAGTCAGAACTGAATTAGACCTGATCCAAAGCAGCCGAGGTTCATTCCTTTTTTTTTTTCACACTCTCAGAACTGACAGATCCATTCAGATAGAAACACATAAAGGCCCCATTTATCATCGCAAGAGTCTCACATCTGCATAAAATCCTTATTTGATTTCAAACACTTTCACTTACACTTGGCTACATACAGTATCTACCTGTCCACCGCCGCTGGACAGATCACAAATCCCATTTTTATTTTCCAGGGCTTCATGCAAATCAGGCTCGACCCTCGTCTGGATTTTGATCCTTCTTCAATGCTTTCCTGGCTGCGTTTACACTCGACTCGTCCTGATATAATATGGACCCTGTTTGACTCAGGCCTCACATACTAAACAAAGAGTGAGCCTCAGTGTGTTTATGCAAAGTAACGATGCTGCGTGTTACATTACTGACACTGTTTTTGACTCCAAAGTGCAGCTACTTAGTTCAGGCTGAACCTCATCATCCTCTTGAAAACAACTCCTATTATCAGCCCAGTAAGAGGTCCCATATGCTGGACTCTCCCATGAGCACATGAAGGCAACATTAAGAGGTTTGGCCATAACAAAAACTGCCTAATGGAGCAAATCCCAGATCGAGCTCACCGCCAAAATCTAATCAACTGATTCCTGGGTCAAGGTCGACCTGCTACCAAAAGCTGCCGACGCACCGACGTAAGAGTCTCTGTTCACAGCATTATCACCACAATGAAAAACCTGAACGCTTTGGACGCACGTGTCACACACCTGAAGCTGCGGGAGTTGAGTCCGCTGGCCGTCAGCAGATGTATATACAGTTGGTGCACTGTCAGAGATAACAGGACAGCTCATTCATTACGGTGAGCGGCAGGTAGTTGATCTGAGGTCAGAGGGTGTCGGGCTGTGACGGATCACAGTAACAAGGTGATTCACAAGCGGGAGACGGGACATCGACGCAACACAGGAGGCTGCTCGGGCGTTTCTGTGTAAATGTGGACAAGATTCAAGAAATATGCACAAAAATAAATTTGAAGAATTTATTTATTGTTAAATGTTTTTTCTCCTTAATAATCTATAAAAAATGTTGTTTTTTTTAGATTTATTTCATATAAAAGCAGCCAGCTCATACACAGTATCCCCTTACATTGCTTTGAATCCGCTTATTAAAAAAAAAAAACATTTTTTAAACTTGTAAAAAAAAAAAAAAAAAAGAACAACCCAAAAGAAGGTTTCGCAGTTTTGAAACTTTAATCCCTCTGTAACATTATAATCCTGGAGGATTACGACTGGATGGGTTTGAATCCCACCGTGCACATTGTCTCACCTCCAGACTCTTTAATGAAATCTCTTTAATGAGAGCGAAAAAAAAAAAATATATATATATATATATATGTGGAAGGGTGTTGTTCACACAGCTGGAGGAGGTGGAGCATGTACCGTGCTGTACGACCTGCACCTCAGAGGAATGAGCGCACACACTCCAGACAGTCCAGTCAGTGGCACCAACAGTCAGGCGGCGCAGTTACAGCTCCACTGTAGAGAGGGTCGACTTAAGGACACGAAGCTCTGCTGATTCTAAACTTTCCCTCACTGCCCATCAACTTTTTTACACTGTTTCATTGTTTTCAGATATAAATCAGTAAGCGAAGCAAAAAAAAAAAAAAAAAAATACAGGGAACAGATTGGTTTTCACTCGCTATGAAAGATATTTGTCTTGTCCAACACTTACACTTACAACATTAACTGAGATATTCATGATACCCAGAGGATGATTCCTAAAGTCGGGCAGAAACGGATTTATCCCTAAACTGGTTGCCCACTGTCAGCTGTCTGCCAGGGGGGGTTTCATGCACAAACTGTATGTGCATCATGGCAGGTCAGTTTGAATTTGCTATTCATGAATATTCATGGTCCCCTGAGGATGAACCCTAATGGTTTAAACCTTATGGTGACTCTCTAACCTTTCCTCTAGCTCCACAACTAAGACAAAATGTTCAGATTTGAACAATAATGAAGATTAATGAAGCTGATGATCAGGAAATGTGCCAAGAACATTCAAACTCCCCAGAGGATGAATCCTTTCCACTGAAACGTCATTTTTATGTACAAAATATCTCTTAATCTAATTTGCTGGACATACAGCTCTCAACCTCCAGACAAATAAAACATCTTTACTCTCACTGCGGTCAAAGCTCCAAGAGCAGAACTGTCACTATGTTGTTTATTCTCCTAAACAGTCAGATACCTGTGTGTAGGGTAAGGGAACATAAACCACACCGTCGCCGGTTCAAATCCGGCCTGCACTGCTCGTTATTCCACATCTCTCTCCTCACATTTTCCGGCCTGCCTCTACTGAAAAGGCAAAATGCCCCAAAAATAATCCTAACAAAAAAAAAAACAAACAAAACAAACAAAAAAGCAGTTGCATATTCGTGGTTGTAATAACGGTTGAGCCCTCATGGGGCCACCAGCAGGGCTCTGGACTAACAGTCTTGCTTCTGCTGTGATCCGTACAGCACACTGTGCTACAGATCTGGATCCCAAGGCATGTGGCCTACATGCTATTTGCATTTGCTGAAAACTAACATTGTCAGGGCTGCCATGACAAAGAGTAAATCCCATTTAAGGCGGCTAGAGTTGCATTAATGTGGAGGATGAGGCAAAACACTGAAAAGAAAGGCAAGCCGATGGCTCAACACTTAATACAGTGCAAAAATGGAAATTAAAAAATGTTGCGTCATGTTATCTTAGGACAAAGTCTGTTTTTCCCTCATCGTGGATAAATAACACCGTTAATCAATTAATATTCGATTATTAAACATGTTTCATATCTTGTCTCAGGTAGATATTCAGTTTCTTTTTCAGCTGATAGGAAACAAGGTTGCAAAATAAACTGCATGGTTGTCACACTAATATTGCAAATACTGTATATAGCATGAGAACGACGAAATAGACCCGTCTTAATGAATAATCTTATATTTAATGTAGCTGAACTTAATAGAAAGTGCTGCGCCAGTAAAAACAAAAATGATGCTCACCCCTTTGGCAGAGTTTTGAGATTGATTTTAAATAAATAATTAATAAATAATTTAAATGTTTGTAGGGATTTTTTTTGCAGTGTAATTGCTTTTGTCATTTTTCACATTGCTGTTAGTTCTTATTGGCATCAGATAATCCAGCAGTGAGAGCGATAAAACATCGCCAGAGACAAAAAGAGAAAGAAGGACGGCGGCAGCCGATATGAAGTTGCTGATGCACACGGACGTTAACTGAGTGATGTGTTCAGTGTAAATCAGCCATCAAACTACATCCAACAATCATGCAGAAGGAACAGCGTATGACTACGACCGCCCTGCAGATGAGTGTGACTGAGCTGCTTTTAAACACTTAGTGGTTTTCAGACTCATAACCAGACCTGCTCAGGCTGCAGTGACTCACTGTGGCTGTTTGGCACCATTCAGATCTGTGTGTGTGCCCTACAGTCCTCACATGATGTACACAGGCTGACACATAAATGCCCAATGTGTTTGCAATATGAATAAACACTGTTACTTAGGAAGGAGTAATGCAACAAATGTAATGTGTACAACTAATTTGCAGCTGGTTGGGCTTCTCAATTCAGGTTAAAACTATAATATAGGTATATTAATACGTTTGTTGTTGCACTGCTCCTGATGTCAAATAAATTACAAACGTGTTTCTTTGAAATGTATACCGCCGCCAAGGCCAAAGAAACCTACATATCTTTTCTAGCTCTCTACCATATCTCGCAATGTTAAGAAAAGTTATTAAAAATTCCTGCATCTGCAGCAAAATTGAAATGGTTCTTCCCTGGCTCGTGCCCCATCCCTCCTTCCCTCCTTCCCTCCAAGTTTGGTCCAAATCAGTTCGATATTTTTTGCATAATCCTGCAGACAAATGAACCCACACAGGTGTAAACATAACCTCCTTGGCTGAGGTAACGATGTGTCAGTAATTACTCAAATAGTGCATTTTGTTGGTGCACTATTTTCAGTGGCGGATTAACACACACAAGAGCTATTGATGATTAACTACGTGGGATTGACTCGAAATAAACTGCAGCTCCCTGTTTATTTTAATAAAGGAACAACATAGTGCAACAGCGTGTGTGTTCTTACTAGTTGTAGAACAACATTGGAAGCTCTCCGGCACAGAGGATTAAATACATCAGGCCTCGGATACACACACAATACTTTTCATGGGATTTGTTGAAATTTGTTTTCGTATCTTTGCACCGTGAGGAAAATAAGACTGAATTTATTGCCGCAGCCATGATGATTTTAGTAACTGGGTTTGTGCATTTTATTTGTAAAAGCAAATCTAATCACCCTATTATGCATCTCCCTTTTTGTTTTCTGCACCAAATGATGAGCAGCCATTCGTGTGAGCAGTTGCACAGTTGGGAATGACTCAGGGCTCAGCTAATAGCTGCCATCAATAATTCAAGCGCTAATCTGTATCTGGAGAACCGTCAGAAATGTGTTATATATGGACTTGTCACAGTGATGCACTGGCTTGTGTCTACAGTTATTCCCTCGGTCTGAAAAAGGAGGAGGATTTTTTCCCCCCCTGCCAACGTACCACCTCGACTCTGTGCTGACGGAGCAGGAAACGCATGTTTACAGAAAGTGGAGGAGTTGGGGAAAAGCATCAAACCATCCTGCTTATGTAGAAAAACACTTAAGAGGAGAGAAATTAATTAGAGGAATTATTTTGCATGCATTCATTTACATATGTTTCTGTCATTTTATTATTCCAGCGGTTACCTAAAAAAAAACCTCCATATATTTTTTCTCTTACGCAGCTACTTAAGAAATACAGTTTTAATTTCATTAAATTAAATAAAAAAAAAACTAAATGAAAGCATTAAAATGTCATTACATGTTTCTCAGTAAAAAACAACTTCACCTTTTGCTGTTACTTAAAAATCATTCTAACACAAACCAATACAATCAGCTCCACTAATGAATAACTGGATAATGGATTGATGGATGGATGTTAAAGGTTGTGTGTGATGTTTTTAGCGGCGATGTGGAGCAATGTTTTTATGAGTGGGTCCTGGTTTTGTTTTATTTTGCACACCTGCAAATACAAGGAAGAAGAAAACTGTCAGCTACTAAACACAAATATAAATGATAAAAATCATCTTGTTTTTGGAGGTAGGAAATGCATTCGGCATCTGTGTGTTAGACCTCAAGGATGCACACAATTTGTTTACAAGAAAACCCCACAGGGTACCTTTTTAAATAGGGCAGAGACGGATAAAACCTTCCACTCGATCCATCCATTAACTATATCCACTTATCCTTTAGAGGGTCGCAGAGGGCTGGAGCTGACATCAGGGCGAGACGAGCGGCTACACGAGAAGCTTTCCAGTCTAAAACTGGCAAAACTTTGATTCAAATTACAAACTCTCATTGTAAAAAAATGGTAAACATGATGACAATTATTAGAAGGTAATGTGTGCAGTCAACCCGACTCTTCACCCCCTCCTTGTGTGTGGACGCCGGCATCTACAATTTATAGTTACTTATTAACCAAAACTAAGGAGTGTATCATACAAAGGTGGTCAAAATTATTAGCAATTTACAAGTCACACACATGTGAAATTAGAGGTTTACACGTGTCATTGTAGCTTTGTAATTAATTAAAACTATCTTCCAGCCTATTTTTATTACAACCGATTGCAACATGTGAACATCACAGGCCATTTAATGCATTTAAGATTTCTCTGAGCATTTTCTTTCACAGCCAAAAACAGAAGGTAATCTAATAAAATGTTTAATATCACAGTTTTTTTCTGCTGATTAAAACCTGCTGAGATCCGGCTGTTTTTTTTTTATGTGGTATTCACTTATATTCTTTCATTTGTGACTGGGAATCACTTGGTAATGCAGGTTTTGTGCTCTACAAACCTTTTACTTAATAACAAGCCACAACAAATTTGGTGCAAATTCTATTTCACGCAAAGTTAAAAATGTACACAAACAAAATACTCACACTCACTCTCTTAGTAAATTTGCTCAGCTCAGTAACACAAAATATTGGAGGTGAATTCTGTATAAAAATGTAAAGATTACAGCTCTGACAGTTTGTCATCCATCACAGGCGCATCAGATCATCTCTTCAGACCACGCTGCATCTTACTCAACGCTTGCCCCGAGAAACACTTCGCCTTAGATTTCACTTTGAGTAATGAAGCCCAACGCAAATTGGCAGAGGATTCACAAGAATGTTGAGAAAGCAATAACAACTACCCCCCACACGCACACACACACACACACACACACTATCAGGCATTTTCTCGTGGGTTTGGCTGGTTACCAGAGGACAGCTACACTCTGTGTGTGAGCCTCCTCCTCCTGTAATCATTTCAATAATGATGTTAGAGGTGTCCTGACGACTGAGACAGCTAATGCGTGTTCATGCCGTGAAAGACTTTCTGCACACACGAATGCAACTCCAGTGAGCGGTGACACATTTCTCTCATTACTCTGCTTTCTGTACGTCAGGTGAGACAAAAACTGGAAAAACCAACCCTCGTTAGAGAACGCAAGAGCGACACAAAAACTTCACTGACGACCATGAGAAATCACTTATTATTTGCATCATCTACCTGCCAAACGAGGCTTGACAAAGAAAGAAAACCCAGCACTGTGTAATCAGAGTGTCATTATTCCCTTCTAGTTCCCTTTTAACAAGCTCACGGTTTTAACATGGCGCTTGACTCGTTCTTAAGTGGAACATTTAGGCTGGGAAGGGAGCTGGAGGTTTGTTCTGCCACTGCCACGGTAACTGAAAAATAGCACTTCAGAGTCGAGTAAGGCTTAAGGTTTCGCTTTTCCCTCGGCTCCGACAGTAAACATGAAATTGGATATGTTTGGGGAACAGCCTGCAGAGGTAACGCTGGGGAAGTGTATAGCGCAGGACTGCAAACTGACAGCTATTTTCAATATCAATTAATCAGTCGATTTGTATTTTAAGTTCATCTACAGTAGGGCTGAATGATATGCAAAAGGAATCATATTGTGACTGTGGATTCAGGATTTCAGTTGGGATGGTCATTTTTGCATTTAATTTTCACATAAAAATTAAAAAAAAATGATAGTGATGTCATTTTTTTTGGGGTCTTGTACCAAACAAACATGTTCCTTTAAGCCTGGAGAATAAGATTCACGGCCGGGGCGTCTCTGTAGCACCACACTGCTTCATTTATGGTGTGTTGTGACACATTTGACCTTTTATCAAAAGAATTGCATTTAATTGAGTTTTGTAATATTTTGATCAATTGTTCAGTCCTAATTCACGGTCAATAAAATGTCAGACAGTTGTGAAAAAATACCTTTTTGATAGACAGACAGTCCATCACCCCAAAATATTTATTTTATACTTAAATTTACAATCAAAACAGAGAAAAGCAGCAAAGTCTCAGATTTGAGAACAAACACTGGAACCAGCAAATGTGTTTTTGTTTTGGTAAAATTATCTGGTCGTCAGATTCATTTTTAAGGAATTAATGTAACCGATCTAAAAACACTAACGCATATTGTAGATATTTGTTTGGTCTGCTGTAATATTACTAACCTCCAGTGTGAAAAATGTATGTTAACCTGTCTGTTATATACCGGTAGTGCTCTTTTAGCAATAAGTCATTATACTGTGCCTAAAGGACGAAACATGTTCGTCAAATAATGACTCATTTGCATGTTCTCTGATCTGCCACCTCCACGGGTGAGGTTTGGTTACATTTAGGCGACACAAACAACATCCGACAAAGTTTTCTGACAGCTGAGCGTCTTACCTGCAGCCCCTCGATGGCCAGCCGCAGCATGCTGGGAGTCAGTTTGGACGCCTGTTTGAAGGTGAAGTTACTCCAGTCGATGATGAGGATGAAGCCGTTGACCTGCAGCTCTGGATCTTCAATCATAGACTCCAGCGACAGCAAGATGGCCCTCAGTATGTCCACGAATGTGTATCTGGGAAAGAAAGATGTATGGTCTTTTATCCTGCAGGGCACTGGAGGAAACATTAAGGCTGAAAAATATGATCTATTTTTCTTGCTAAAGCATTTTTCATTTTGTTTATTTAAAAAAAAATGTGAAAACCTGTTACAATTCCCCAAAGCCGGAGATGAAGTCTTGAAAGTTCTTCTTTTGTCTGACCAACCTCCATAAATACTTACTGACATATGAGACAAATAAAAGCATCAAATCCTCACATGATTAAAGTTGCAACCGAATATTTGATATTATTGTTTGAAAAATGTGTTAATATATAAAGAATGAATTGATTATAAAAGTGGTTCTGACTCATTTCAGCTCTTTGCTTTTTGTGTTTTCCTGTTACTTTTAGATTTTGAAAATGAGCATTAATTAAAATCACAGAAGAGCTTGGATTTCACTGATGAACCAGAGTCATTTAAACTTAATGCTGAATTAATAAAGAGGCCTTTGATTTGATTCTGTTGTAGACAACACACACAAAACAAGGAGAAGGAACGAACCACAAAAACAAAACAAAACAAAAAACCCATGAGTCATCAATAACACACAGATATCTGAAGACAAGACATATAAAACAGAATGAAATAAAACAAGCTGGAAATGGCGCGCAACACAAACAAGATGCTGTGTATAAAACTGAAGCAAGAGATAAGATAGAAACTATTTCATATTTTTCCCCAGTCGCCCTAGTTTCCCAGAATCATCATAAAATTAAACTTCTGCAAATGTTGACTCATTATACACAAAGTACATTTACTAAAACACAAAACACTTTTTCACATCTCACTATTTCCTGTAAAAAAAAAAAAAACCTGCTTTTAAAAACTCTAATTAACTGTACAAAAAGGTCCAAATCATGCTCTCCACATATTTAAAAGAAATTGACTCTATATAATATTGTATGTTTATAACGCCTGTAAAAAGTCTGGTGCCTGGTGCTTACGCCTTTATATCCATGAGCTACTCTTCTGTTTAACCCACTTAATGATTTATAATGCTCCATCTCTATATCTTTATTTTAGTGTCTCCCCCCAAAAAGCAAAAAAAAAATGTGCTTGGAGTTTGTGTTGCGTGTTTTAAATTGGGAGCATGTGTGTTCTGGTGTTACCAGTCCTCACGCTGCTGCCTCAGCGTGTCCTCGTGGGTTTCCATCCAGCTGATGCCCCGGACACTTCACTCTCATATTCAGCGGTCGCGTTTTTTCCTGTTTGCTGTTGCCCTCATTATCTTGCCTCCCTCCTCGTTTTCCCTCGGTTTGATTCTCCATCAAAAAACATCTCGCATCCCTCTAGAGATAATAAATCTTTTTTTTTTATTGATTTGCTTAATTGGCAACCGAACAGACGCAACTCTGCACAAATGCAAGCACAAGTGGAGTCTTTTGCTGCTATGTGTTACATACCATGGAACAGCTGTACAAGTATTTCTACAATGTAGAGAAGATTGATGACGATTAAAACGTGAAACAATGTTCAGAGAGGAGAAATGAATCATTCATTCACATGAATTTATGATTATTAGAGATTAAAACTTGCAAACTCTCTTTTTTTCCAAAGAGTATATTGTAATAAGTGTTATTGTCCATTTTCTAAGACAGTCATGATAGAGCTACATGGCTTCATTATGGTTTTGTTAACTCAATTTTTATCAGACATACACTATTTTCCCCATAATAAGACCCAGTGACACTTTATTCGGATCATCCAATGTATCTGAATTTCATTATGATGTGACAAAAGGTCGATATCTCTATTACAGTCTGGTTACCCAAACACCACACAGGCCTGATCCCTTACTAAAGCCAAACTAAATCACGTCCTTGCCCTACTTCTACCTTTAACCTCAGCCTGGACACTGGCCCCGATCCACTCACTGCAACAGTGACCTAACAGTTCATCCTGTATCTCCAGTCAAACAGGAAGGAGGAACATTTCAACACAAACACAGTGTAGCAAAATCTATGCAAAGTGTCTGTTCAAGTAAAAGTTAAAAGTTATGAAGATGGTTGAACTCAGCGTCAACATGGAGGATGTAACTAGATATTTTTAGTACAAATTGGGATCATTTTCATTCTCTGCACTTTATTTTGGAAGGAGATGCTGAACCTTTTAGTCATAATGTCGGCAGGAATTACCAGGTACTTAGCAGCAACATGTGCTCAAAGGGGTCACAAAATAAACATGAGGGTTTTGGAGCTGATGTAAAGGGGAGGAAAGATGTTCTCTATAGCCATACACCAAAAAAAAAGCTTTTATTCTGACGTTTCTTGAATCGGTGCTCTTTTGTTGTGATTCTGTATACTTTTAACTTTTCAGGCAGCAAAAAATGTGAAATAAAACAGTTTTTAAGAGGGGTAAACTCAGCCTGGGGTGGAAGTATTTCACAAGGCTCTGACATATGCAACATGTGATTCACAACGTTTCATTTAAAGGAGTTAAAAAGGTGAAAAGACTGAGAAAAACACTATGCATTAGTCATTTCCTGTTTCAACATGACAGTGCCCCTTTGCATTACAAAACCAGCTCTCCAATATTGTACATGATATTTTTTTGGGGGAGATTTTCGTTATCTGTGTCTGCATACTTTTGGCCATTTAGTGCATTCTTTTCATTTCGTTATTGCTACTTCTCCACAGCTGGTTGAAGAAGAAAGATGAGTTGGTTTCCTGTAGCTGTGACAGTGACTGCGTGGTGCTGAATGATCAGCCCCACAAACCAGACTCCACTTAATTATAATGGATTCTAAAACACTGAGTCTCCGTGTTTCTCTTTGTGTGTCTGATCAGATAAACTCAACACAGACTTTACAGCCCCATCACCACCACCACCACCACCACCACCACCACCACCACCAGCCCCAACCCTCTGCCTCTTTATTACCTGCTCTGGTCCCAGTTGGCTGCGAATAGGACCAGTATTTTCCTGCCGTATCTGTCCAGATTGGAGAGCACGCCGGGGAAACCATCCTTCAGAGCCTGCTTGATGCCCGGGTCCGTGGCTTTCAGGTTCTTGAACATGTCCAGGTTCTGCTGTCGGTACTCAAAATACTGTGCCAGCAGCCGGAACGCCTCGAAGTGGTTGAATTTCCTCGCCCGGAGGAATCTGAGGATAAACGCGTCGTCTGTCCTGAGGAAACCGATGTCCGGCCGGGTGATGATCATGTCCCGGACCTCCTGGATGTCCTGGTGTAAAGTCTCCGGGTTCTCTTTCAGCTCCACCTTGGCCTTCTCCAGGGTCTCTGGAGAGAGGCCAGCCTGTAAGTGAGTCATCTTTTGCAACAGCTGTCCCTCCACGGGGGACCACACCACACCAGCTTCCAGTGAAACAACTGAATAAATAGTTACCTCCAGCAACAGGGGGGGGGGGGGGGGGGGGGGGGGGGGGGGGGGGGGTAGGAGTATTAAATGATTTTCTTTACGGTTTCCTGATCAGAAGCTGACTTCAGATGGAGGCCTGCTGCTCTGTAGACGTAATCCACCCTGAACTGGCACAGACGCTGCTGCTATGATGCTCCTATGATGCATTATCAACATATGGGCCATTCACTTTTACGCACACAAGCATTTCAATTCCATCTTCAAAAATTCAACTTTTATCATATTTTTTCCCACCAAGCGGATCATGAATCAGGTCCTCCGGACTTCAGGCGGAGCATCTAACCTGCTGATCCGGGCGGCCTGAGCTCAGCGCCGACAGACAGCCGCTTCCCTCCATGTCAATGCCTCTCCTCTCTTTCTCTCTCTCTCTCTCTCTCTCTCTCACTCTCTCTGTGGCACAATGACGACGACAGCATCACCGTCTCCCCGGCGTCGCTCGCGGCGGCCAGGCAATGCGGCACGACCCTGCAGCACCTGCTATATCATCATCATCATCATCATCATCCCTCCGCCTTCACAACGTATCTCAATCCGCCGACCGACTGATGCTGATGCTGCTGCTGCTGGTGCTGCTGCTGGTGCCGCCGCCGTCCGCTCCGTCACCGTCAATCGAGTCAGATTTGGCCGCTTGTTTCCGCGTCTACATCCCCGTCTTTAATCATCACCGCTTCCCATCATGTTCATCCACAGTCTGGGTGTGAATTTAGCCTCGATCTAAAATCACAAAGACCCAGAAAGGGAGGAGGGGGTATCCAGCCGCACAGGTGTCCCGCGAGGTTTTGTTCCCCTCCTGCCTCCGGTCTCTGGGTTTTGGAGAGGGGTGGGGTGGGTGGACTGAGGGTGAGGGGGGTGGGGGGGATTACCGTCTCCGCTCCTCCTGCTGCCGCTGCCGCTGCCGTCTGTTCGCTGGGCGAGTGACTGACAGCAAGAGAGTCTGTGCTCCGGTCGGTGTGTGGACGCCACAGGCGGGAGGGAGGGAGGGAGGGAGGGAGGTGGTGGGAGGGTGGGTGGAGTATCAGATGAAAAGGCAACAGATATAAAAGTGGGATGCAGGGAGGGAGAGAGGGCAGAAAGAAGGAAAGATGGACAGAAGAAGGGGACAATAGATGGAAGGATGGATGAAGGATGTCGAAGGGAGGAGGGGTACTCAAATGAAATGAATGATGGAGTAGTGGGAGGGACAATTTTTTTTTAAAAAACTGAAGGGATGAAGGGATGAAGACAGGAATCAGTCATTTGGGCCCCAGAAAAAAATTGGTATCACCATTTTGTTAAAGGAGCATAGCAGCTCCTGAACGACACATCGTTTTTACAGTTCATTTCCAAGTACATTTTAAACTGTTTTTAGACTTTTGGAGTTTTTCCTGCAGTTCCAGGCAGCCGTTGGTTTCCATTCAATCTGTACGATATAAAAATCAACTAGCAGACTCTTGAAACTTGCCTGAGTCAAAGTAGTAAAATAAGCAAAATTCCTATTAAGCATCTGCTTATTTTAATGATTTGTTTCCTATTTTTTCCCTATTTTTTCTCTCTTTCCATTGCAGTCTTCATGCTTCTTTGAACTGGGACATGATTTTGGGAAATCACAAGGCCCCAGGCAGCTGCCCATTTCTGCCTCAGGGTAAATTCTATCTAGACAGATATGGAAGGACGGATGGATGAGGAGAAGGGGGATGGACAGTCAGGGAAGAACATTTGCTTTCCATAATCACACACAATTCACTCCGTTAAATCATAGGCCTACTGGTTCTTTAACATCATGAGATTTCATTACTGAAATGCTGAAGGCCATTCAGATGAGGTAACACCCCGGATGAAATGTGGGAGTGTATAGATGAATAGATGGATATGAAGGGGGTGGGGGGCAGGGTGTTAGGAGGAGGTGGCACCTGCTCAGTAGGGTCCAGACAGCTTTAACATGCTGAATTAATCTCTATTGTATCTGCCTACTTATTGCCTCTGGTTTGCTATGTCCTTGCAATTGGTGGAGTGGTAGGTTTTATGAGTGACATTCCCTCTTGGTCAGCAAATCAGCCAATCAAGTACATGACAAAATACAGCTAGAAAGAGAAATGGAGAGAGGTTTTGGCCACATTAAAGAAATCTGTAGATAGAGGGACTTTTTTACTTTAACTGAGGACCAGTGGAGTCAGTTGTGCTTTATTATAGAATTAAAACTTTATACTTGTAGCAACATTTTGAAATGCACCACAACATACAATTTTTTAGTTCAGCATATTACAAGAACTCATTAGCAATGGCTTTAGAATGCCTACTTTAAACACATAACTTTTTGAACATGTCAAATCAAAAGTGGTGATCGCTATAGTTGCTTTTTTCAGTTCACCATTTTCAAATATGGCAATCAAACCAATCTCTACAATGTTTGCTGTCAGCAGCTGTCATTTTCCACCCTTGAAGTAAATACATAAATAACCATTTTGCCATGACCTAATATGAATGAAACATAATAATCAAACAAACACTTTCATATACCAGTTGTCCAATGAATTCTGTCTATGAGGAGTTGGTTGTTATACATATAATATATGTATACATATGTATACAATACATCTGGTATAACCAATAGTGAATGCATATACGCCATATATGCATTCACTATTGGTTATACCAGATGTCCCGGTTATCTTGGTCTTCTTCTTCTTCCAATAAATGCATGGATAAAATATGTGAACAAATGTAATCAGTAGTGAGGTTACACAGCCATTTTGTGAACATCTGTTTACAGATACACAGCAGAAAACTGCATTTAAAACTCAGTGCTCAACACAGAACCACCTGCCCTCTGATTGGACAGTCATTGTCCAATCAGATTCAGGTGTAAAAACAGGATCAAAATTCAGATTCATAACTTCAGTGTCACACAAAGTGTGGGAATTTCACTGCCCAATTTTACAATGTGTAAAGTGTAAGTATAAAGTAGCGTAAAATGCAAATACTCAAGTTAAGTACAAGTAACTCAAAATTGTACTCAAGTATAGTACTAAGTGTAAGTGTACTTAATTACTTTCCACCACTGCTAATACAGTGACTAAGACCAAATGTAGTTTAATATTATTCAATAACCCAACCAGGTAAAACTCCTGAATTCCTGAATGAACACAAAGGGTTTTCCATATCAGGGAAGGACTAAACCACCACACAAAACACTATTAAAATGAAATAAGGCACTCTATATTAATGCCAAAACTTCTCTCTACAGCAACCAATCCTTCATTGTGTCACCGCTCATGACTGTTTGCTAAAATTAGATGATGTATGAAATTTCATAATTGGTAATCAAATGACAAGCCAACATTGGAAATGACAGGGTGCAGCACCAGCTAGCTTACATTAGTTAGCTAAAGCGAAGTTAGAAATTAGCTAACATTAGCGTTCATCCGTACATACGTGACACAGTTGTATTGTTGGTCTCTATTACTATAACTCAAGAACAACAACGTGCTGTTATCTCTGTAACTTTTTATTAACACCCCTTCGTCAGCTTAACATTACTGAACACACACTGACCCCACAGTCCCACAGCGCCACTCCTTGGTGCACTCCTGCCATTACATCTCCCCCTTTTTGCTAAGGGTTTCGCTCCTCTGAACTCAAATAGAACCTGTTGCACAATTACTTATAACAACTGCATTTTCAGCTAGGAGCATGAATTATTCAGAACTTAACAAGAAATACTGTTATTCTCCCTCTTTTCTTTTTTCTTTTTTCAAATGTCCAGTCTTTTTGGAGGGTTAACCACTCTCCCTGACCGGGTAACCTGTGACGTCGGCACCACCCTCAGATGAGATCGGTTGCGGCGCAATTGTCCCCCAGGTGTATCCACCACATAAGAGCGTGGTGTGTGTGCGTTGTGCACAACCGTATCTTGCGTCTTTGAAGGCATGATCCAAACCTTCTGATCCATGTTTGCCACGAGCTGGGTTCAAAATCAAACGCTTCTGGCGGGGAAAAAGTCACTAGTTGCTCCATAGTGGCACTGCAGAGTTGACGGTGGATTAGTTTAGCTTGTCGGCTAACACTGTCCGGCCGTGGATTAGCCTCCTGTTTTTAGCCTTGACGTGACCTTCGTTCACCAAACTTTTGCAAAGTGGTCGAACTGGTCCTCACGGGCATATCAGACTCAATCCGTCGTGGGTGTAGCACTTCTGACACCATGTATTGTTGGTCTCTATTACTATAACTCAAGAACAACAACGTGCTGTTATCTCTGTAACTTTTTATTAACACCCCTTCGTCAGCTTAACATTACTGAACACACACTGACCCCACAGTCCCACAGCGCCACTCCTTGGTGCACTCCTGCCATTACAACAGTCTACTTCAGAAACTCTGACAGTGAGAAAGTAAAGTGTATTTAACAAGCTAGATAGTTAGCTAATGGATAGTGTCGGGTCAACATAGGGGGCCAGGACCTGAAGACACTGAGCCACTTAAGGGAGCGAGATAGGCAGACGACAAAATCGTACCACAAGATTTTTCCAGGCATGAATGTAGGGAAGATATTGTAACATTTACAATGCTTCAACCCTTGTGAACATTTTTTAGACTTTTTTTTTTAGGGGGTACAAGTATTTGGGGGTTTTTCTACAGTACCGTAGGGGGGCTGACGAGGGCACACTACAAGCGTCCTTGTCTGACATTAAACCCGAGCAGAAGAAGAAGGCAGGCACACTACACAACAACAACATGTGGAATGGCAGCAGACAGTGCGGATGCTGCAACAGGTTCACTGCGACTTCTGGAAAAAAATAAACCACGCCATGACTGGTGCATGTGTGAATTTTGTATTTCACATGGAGCATCAGGGACATGTTATAGACAACCAAAAGCCAAGAGGAACACATCGGCAGCTACACAACATACTGGGTTAGTGAGTTTCAGTTGTGAACTTAAATATATTAATAAGGTGTCGTCAAACAACGTTCACAAAGGCTAACGTTATCTTGTTTAGGCTAACGTAGCGACAGCTTGGTCTTCACAATATTAGTAGGCTGCCGTCAGTACTGCTCAGTCTGTCAAATTATTTTTTAATGAATATTTTTCCGGTCATTTTGAGAAACACAGCTACACACAGCGACGCACCTGGGAAATGGTAACCATTTTCCTTATATTTTCAGTCTACCTCAAGGGTTATTTTAATATATGTTAATGCTTTGTTTTTAAGGAGATTTATCTGCATTTAGTTGGTTAACTGAGGTGGGAAACAAGTGTTGTGACGTAGTTGGTGTGTAACCGTAGCAACAACAAACTTCCCTCAACTGTAACTCAACTCAGCCTGAAGATGAAGGTAACTGACTGAACGCTTAATAAAATATATGCCTAGCTTTAAAAAATGTCCTCTGTCACTGCTTCATGAGATTATAACCCTCCCGAGGGATGAAATTAAGAGTTTGTTCACTGTCCATCTGAAACTGTCAGTTGAGTTTTGTTTAAGCACTAATTCAGCATATTTAAGTAAAATTCTAACTTTTGTCCAGCTGTTGTCGTTTTTTAACTTTAGCCCAGCTGAAATAAATCGGTGAATCCTGTACGTCTTTATGTAATAACGTTAATTTGTCAATTCTGCCAAGTTTTAAATGAAGGCTTAAACCTTTTGATAGGTAGCAAGCATGACTAATGTAGTTTGTGCACAAAATTTCACCATTTTTTAAATGTAGTTTGGTATCTATCTATCTATCTATCTGAAAGATGGGCTTGTTAAAGTTAGCCTCAAAACCTTTTTGATTAGTCGATCTACAGAAAATTATTCACTAACTACTTTGATTACAGAATCATCCTCCAAAAACTTGCTCATTCCAGCCTCTCAAATGTGAGGCGTGATGCCTTTCTTTATCCTGTAAAATGAAAATATTTGTTGCAGCCTTAGAGGGAACCCTATATGAGAAAAATCATACAACTTTAAGTGCCTGTAGTGACTTTTAGCCTATATAAATATGGCCTACCAAATATTCTTTAAATGCAAACATGTTATTTCAGTACAGTAACTCATTCTTCTCAGCAAAATGAAGCCCTTTTAGTTACTTTTTATTGCACTGTGGCATTTAATGTGTTTGTTTATAATCCGCTTGTAATCTGTTTTGCAGCCGGCGTCCAGGTAAAGACAAGTCGACTGAGTATCTTCCAGTGATGTATGCTCAAATACCCATGGAGAGAACAAGTCCAAGCACAGATCCAAGTCAGTCAGCTCACTCTCCAGCATCTGTCTCACCCACCTCTGGAATCAGTGGGGTGGAGCACCAGGGGTACAGACTGAGCCTGCTGCCCTGTCAGGGTGAGCCAGTTGTGGACAGGACTCACCCTTACGTGTCCTCTTTCCTGAGCCCTTATGACGCTGTGCCCATTGGCCAATCCCAGCTGACTGCTGCCAACATGGGTGCCGATGCCTCTCAGACCATAAATCAAACCATGCAACAAGTAAGTGTAAGTATTACTTTTTTGTACTTCACAAAAGCTCAAGGATTAAAGGAGAGCTCTGCCACAAAGTACTTTGATATTGTAAAAAACAATTATTGATAGTGTCAGAGTACAGTAAGTTCTCTGTACAGCTGCTGTTTTGCACCAACAGTCAATCATAGTTCATAGTTGTATAGGAGAAAGCAATTGCAGAGGAAATAGACAAACATTTCCTCACAACATTGGCCTCAGCAAACCAGAAAGGTTGCTGATAGTTAAAGACTACTAAAACATGTCATGTCACCCAAATGTCTGTTTACTTTGTTTAACATCATAATTTATAATTATTATTATTATTATTATTGGATAATGATATTATTTTTAATACCAGAAAGTAGATTTTTGCTTTAAATAATGTTGTGACAGAAATAATGCAAGGATATACAATACTAATCCACATAATCCAACATGCTGTCTTTTAGTCTAGTTCTCCTTCTTACCACTAGGTTGCAGTAGAGCATCAGATTACAGCATTTCCTGGAAAGCATCTCATCTCAAACTGCCTGACAAAGTCAATGGGACATAATCTGTTTTCTTCCTTGGGTTAAGTTCTTAGTTAAAGTCTGTCTGTTTTTTTTTCACAGGCTTCAGATCATCCATGTGACGTGGTTCAGCAGCAAATTGAGCAGATCCACAAGGTTCTACAGGAACAGGGTCGACTGCTGACTCTTCTAGGAACAGGTCAGTGTTGGACAGGACACACATTCAGTTCAAAAAAAAAAATCTCCTTTTCAGCATTGCAATTAAGCTTTTCCAACAAATGCAAACCTTACAAGTACAGAGCAGATTCAGTTTAGGAGATACCTTTGAACAAAGGCAGAAAAGTTTTGATTAAAATCAGTTGTCATTTATCTTAATGAGATAAATTCCTTAAAACTGTTTTCAGTCTGAGGCTGAGACATGAGTTATTAAAGGATTTAAAAAAATTAGACGAGGCACAGAGACAGTATGCAAAGAAGGCAGCAACAATAACACTGATGTTCAGCATTTGTTTTTCTTTTGCTCTGTTGTTTTGATTGCTGTGATATTCCTGATCTGGGGCTACTAGCCTCAACTTGACAGCTGCAACCAACTCTGCTGTTGCAACACCCATTTAGCCTGCCCAGAGAAAAGGGTTCACACCTCAAAGTAAAACATAGTTGAAAAAAGTGTTGTAATGAAGGGCTAATGCATGCACACAGATGTGGGAACATGCCGCTTCAGTTTGCTGTATCTGACCTGTAATCTGACCCTAGATGGCTTCATGTTCTAAGTGTGATTGGAGTCTCTGCCAACATTTACACATACACAACCTGAGCAAACTGTAGCACTTTCCTGCAAAGGGGTAGAAAATGGAGCCAGAAGAGGCAGATCAGCGATGCCAATGTTTGGACATTGTAATGATGTATAGGGGTGCACCAGGGATATGGAGGTATTACTCTTTGTACTTGTTTGGAGTAATGTTACACCATTGGAAAAAGAGGAAGGTGGTTTTGCTCATTTGTGTATGTAACAGTATGTTTTGCTGAGAAAAGACAACACTCTTCTCTTGCAGACCCTGAAGGCCACACAACTACTTCAGTGCAGTTGTACGAACCGTATCACCTGTATTCTGTGTATTTACAGAATCGATATACAAAGATCTCCAGTCAGCATCTCAGTGTTATAATAATTACTCAATTTTGATAATCAAATCACCAAGATATATACACTGTGAGCGAGGCGAAGTTTAAAAGGTCGTTCACCTGGGTTTGACATTTTTGTAGATGTCGTCGTTACATAATTTTAACCTCTTTTAAACCCCAGAACGTAGACATGAAAATGATTATAAAAGAGGCAGCACCATGGATGATCAGTGACACATCGGTCATTGACTGTCAGTGAAAAGAGTTCACAATATGTTGCACAGAGGGTAAACAACCAATGAGAACAGATCAAACTGGTTTGGGGTATTTTGGGTAACACACAGAGATGAGTTTTAGAGTGATGAATGAGAGCTCTGCAAACCCTGCAAGGGTAAATGTACAGCACAGCCGCTTTGAACAAGTATGTCAACAGCAGTAGTAAACAGTATGTTGGGCTTTTTTTATACTATACCATCAGTACTTAGTTGTTATTTCAGGGGCCATCATATGCAGGAATATGCAGTCACAGAGTTATCCTCTCAGCTCCTTAACACCTGATTCTGAATAAATCCTAATAAATAAAAAAATACAAATTCAAATTGTATGTAACACATTGTCTCATATTCTTATAAATGTTTTAAAGCCCTGTAACATGAAGACATATTAGTGATTAATTCACTTTAATGCCCTATACACCCACACTTGTGTTTGCAGTAATTTTGGATGAACAGCCCTCTTCACAGAACACCTCACTGACTTCTTTCTTATCTGATTTGTCTGACTGCTTTTGTTTGTTGCACCTTATCTGATTAATTCGCAGTGATAGCAGGATAACTGTTGGCAGAGAGAAGTCAACAACTAAAACCAGTTAACTTAACTTATATATTTAATACAACATTATTGAGCATATGTATTACACATTGAAGTTGAGAAAGCAAACATAACATTAGCTGCAATAAAAGGTTATTCAAGATATATAATATAATGGAGGATTACATGGAAAAAATGTTGTGCTTCATTGTCACAGATTACTGACTCTGTGGAAGAAGTGTGTCGTGGTACACCCCCACTACATCTGCATCAGACTTTTAGTAAAGGGTATTTGATGACCTTAAATTATCAGCATTGCTCTGCCCGACTCTTCCAGACACTAAGTCTAATCTGCCATCGTCTGTGGAAATACCCACGCACAATGGTAGATAAACTGCAGATACTTCCTTGGAGATGGTTTTAATCACAGTTCAAAGGAAACAGGAAATCATTTTTATAGTATTGGCAAAGAATTGGTTCTGGTTGCAGAAGTTGTAGTTGTTGTCATTCCTCCAGTCCCGTTAACTGTGTAAGAAGTTAGCAGTCTCTCCTGAAGGAACTTGGGACAGAAAGTGGATATGTAAGCATCCTTAAAGCCTGAGTTACAGAAGCAGTATACCAGCGGGTCCAGCAGGCAGTCAGTGTAAGACAAAACCATGAGGCCGTCGTAGATCTGCACCACTATGTTCTCTGCGTCCTGCTTCTCTAACAGCCTGACGCTCAGCAGCACCACTCTGGCTATGGTGCTCGGCAGGAAGCAGATGGAGAAGACGACGACGACGGACATGACCACCCACACAGCTCTCCTCAGTTTGGTCTTCTCCCCGACCGTCTTCTTCCTCAGCCTGTTGACGATGCGTACCGTGCAGTAGACGAGGATGATAAACGGGATGAGGATCTGGGTGAAGAAGACGATCTTAAAGAGATTTAAAAAAAAAAAAAAAAAAAAAGAAAAAACAGAGGCTATGAGTATGACGGCCAGTACCCTGTACCGCAAATTTAACCTTCACATATCTGCAGTCAAGAGAAAAAAATTACTTCTCCAGGTGTTGAGTTTTCTGGCTCATCTTTAAACTTTTTTTTTTTGCAGAACATTAAAGGTCCCATATTTTACACTTTTTCTGTGTTTAATTTTGATATCCATAAGAAGATATATTTGTGGTTTTAAGAACCAAACACCATCTCAATGTAGTTTTACATTTCCTCTTTTAGCATTCTCTCTGGAGCTCTAGTAACAACAGGTCAGTGAGACTGACTGTTTTCTGAGTGATCGAATAAAAAATGGCAGATTTCAGGTGAACACTCGGAGAAACCAAATCCTGCAAGGTTGGATGGTGGGTCCAGATGGCTCAGGCTCAGGTTCTGAATACAGGCTGTGTGCATTTCTCTGTGGACTGAGGCTTTGATACTTTCACAGTATTAATATAGAACCTAGACCTGCTTTATAATCCAAAAAGACATGGACATTTCACTTTATACTATATGGGACCTTTAAAGAAATTGCTATTATAGCAACATGATGTCTGATAAACATAAGATTTTAAGTAATTCTAAGTCATTTTTAACCTGGATTTTGGGAGTACAGCATTTTTGTGATTTAAATACAGAAACAGTTTAGAATTTAAAACACTGAAATCTCTAAAAGCCCTAAATATTAGGCCAGCAGATAATGATTATTTTCATTATCAATGAATTATAACTACTTTTCAGTTAGTTTGGTCTATGAAATGTTCAGAATGTGTGAAAAATGTCTGTCAAAAATTCTTCTGTTGTCTTTATTTGTCCGACCGAAACCCAAAGATATTCAGTTTACTAGCTGGATTGTTGTCATTTTGGCTAATGACTAATAAGATCATTAATAAAGGATTAATTGATAATCAGAAGAGTTGCTGATAAGCTTCCTGCTGATGACTGATAGATAAATCGACATGTGTACAGGCCTCAGACAGTTACTGCAGAACACATCAGAGGTTAAAATCGTGGATACATTTTTTTATGTTGCCCAGACAAAGGGGAATTAGATGAACCATTAAAGCGCACGGTGCTGTGCTGACTGTCAGCTGTATAGGAAGTCTGGGTGAGATTGTGTAAATAACTCAGGTTCTTATTAAGTGTTTAGCTTTTGTATGCTTGCCTTAGTATATATTGGGCTGTTGTTTATGGTCACATTTAAGCCTTATTTTTACAGCTATCTTTTCAGCCATGCTACAAACTAAACAAAATTAAGAGATAGAAATAAAAAGTACCTCTCTGAAGGTGTCTGTCACATCGTGAAAGGATGTCTCATTTGTTCGTCCATGGCTATTGCAGCACTCAAAGGTCTTGAGCATCGTGGGGATGGTGAGGGGCAGCAAGAGGAGCCAAATGATGATGGAAATCTGGGGCGATTTCTTCAACACTTTGACAAAATTTCGCCGCCCAAGGTGGACCACGTTGAAGTAGCGATCCACGGACAGGATGATGAGGAAGGCGATGCTGGCTCCTCGGTTGAGAAACAGCATGAAGAGCATCATCTTACACACAGTGTTATCGTCGCTGCGCCTCAAGCCATTGTGGTAATGGAAGGCTTTCACAGGAAGACAGGCCACCAGCAAGAAGTCAGCCACCACAATATTGAAGAGGAAGACGCTTTTGTTCTTCCAGAACTTGAATCTAAAGAGGAAGAAAATCACAAAACAGTTATTTAATTCACTGCTACAGAGTTTATTCTGCCTCAAGAATAAACTGGAAAACAGGAAAACTGCTTCATGTTTAAGACTCGGTTCTCTGTTGACAAACTGATGCATGTGTTAGTGTAGTAATGTGACGTTTATATTTTATGTCTTAGGATTTCATAATTAACCACCGCTTTCCTTTTTGCATTGTTTATATCAGTGGATGGAAATAGTACGGCTGTGCCAAAGAAAACGCTGACTCTGCACGCTGCCTGCTGGGATGCTCCTCATCCCCAGCACAATATGTTCCACATGTTTAAACACATGTTTATCAGTCAATCTCATGGCACTGTGGTTCCCAACCAGTGGGCCTGTGGGAAGGTATTGCAAGTGGCCCGACAAATCGTTTGCAAAACAGAACAATTTTGGTGATTATAATTAAAAAAACTAAAAACACTAAATACTTGTTTGTTATCTCAGTGTGATTGAGAGCTAAAAGATTAGTCCATGCATGGCAAAAACTGCAGTATCAAAAAGGTTAGCTGGTTGGCAACAGGAAGAATTAAAAGATTCCAGAGACAGATAGTGAATCAACAATTGAAAAACAAAAGCTTGAGCAAAATTGAGCTTCCCCTGTTTTTGCTCTGAGAAGTCATTATTTGGCCTCCATATCCTTATGGGGTCGGATGTGTGCCGCCAACATTTTTGAGATTTTCAAGTGGGCCGTGTGTTGGAAAAGGTTGGGAACCACTGTCATAGCACACATGGCTCATCCTGTTTAATCTGCACTGGATTCAACATATCGTTTTTTTGTTGTTCTTAAATAACATTTTAAAGAAGTTAAATTGCTATCGTATTACGTGTTTGACATTTTGAAGCAGCATCCTAAATTTGGACTGAATTGTCTGTTTAGTCTTATTACAGTCATTTAAAATAAGGTGTGTGAATTCTATACAACTTAAATGACTTGCTTTTGCAATGCTTATAAGATAAGTTCAGCGTTGTTTTCCGGTTTAGTGTGATATTACGGTTGAATCACTCTAAATACCAGGAAATTCCCACTAGGTGGTGAGCCATCACTTATTAAGATAAGTGTTAGGCTGGTTTTGGCCAAGATTGTGCTTCCTCATACCTGAAGATGAAGATGTAGAGGACCGACAGGTTGAGCGGCAGCCCCAGCACAAACTCTCCAATCATCACCCAGGAGAGGGTTTTATATGTGACTAGGTTGGGTACATTGCAGTTGTCAGGAGCTTGACCCATAGTCATGCTTGGTTGGCCGGTTGTAACAGTGGAAATCATCCTGCTTCCACAGTGGTAGGAGCGATTGCAGTCAAAGTCCTGTTTAATATAGTGCCACAGCAATAGAAAGGAGAAGTGTTAAAGATGTATCCAGGCAGGCATCACAAAGTTAAATCCTTCATCTTGGAGTCACTTGTAGCTGCCTGTAACCCAGAGTCTCCTCTCCTCTGGCACTGGGTTCCCCCTTCAGACTGTGATCCTTCAAATACAGCAGTCCCCTTCTGAGAGCCTCCCAGCGATTCTGGAGCTCTGTCAAGACTCAGCCGGTTGTGCCAAAATGCACTGAGCGAACATGCACTGTAAACGCATTGCATACATTGAAAAAAAAAAAAGAGGAAACACCCCGTCTTGGTGCGTCTGTCAGGCTTTTCTGTGTCAGGCTTCCAGCAATGCTTCAGAGAGGAAGAATTTATACTCAGCTGGAGGTGTGGTTTAAAGAGAGGGGATTATCTCACTGAGGTTGGTTTCATCATCTGAAATGCACCAAGCTTCATAGGACTTTTGTACAGCAGATATTAACACTAAGATAAGGGACGACGACACATCTCTACTATCGCTTTCTGTTTTACACAGAAACTAGTGACTGGAAACTGGCTGTTCAAAGTTTTTTCCTGCAGAACGGGGGCAGCGCTTGTGAAATTCCTCAGGTGGCTGTCTATAGGAAACCATCCTGCCTGCACATGTCAAGCATTACACTTGGATATGATGACAATAAGTTAGGAAAACATGTCCTTTAAAGAAAATGACCTATCAGGTCTCATGATGTTATATAGAGAAAAGAATGCATCTACTGTGCATACAGTACATTATGTATATTTTATTTGTTGTGATTACATTTTTTTTATTGTGATTAATAAGGATGAGGTTAAGCCAGAAAACATGACTTCATCCATTCTTGTGTATAGACATCACTCACTTACTACTTTCTGGGAAATATAAGCTTCTATTTTATTATTTTTTACCACACTTAGTTAAGTGGAACACAGATGGTTGAATAACAATTGAAGTAATCTTTAAGCCACATCCTCTTTCCCTAGATGCCCTTGTGTGTTGCATCCTGCAGAGAAGTAATATCTTCATCTCTAGTCCGACACCTTATACACCTTTTGTTGAATCGTCGATCATTTCTGCATAAAAAAGTCCACCTATGATGAACAGTGACACATCTTCAACCAAAACCTTTCTTCGTTTATTGTAACCTGTTTGAGATCAACCTTGACTCTCAAATAGTTCAAAACAATTTGGTTGGTTGACGCATTGCAGAAGAAGCTTGGGATGCTTTTGTTTTGTTGCTGTTTTTCTTTTCGACAATATCTTTATTGAACTTTTTTACATATAAAAAATACAAAACAGGCCAACGGACCACACAGCTTCAGAGGTGAAGGCTATACCATACACTGAAGAAACAGGGGTATACCACATCCCCATCAAAGACAGAGTCATTGTACAGAGTTCTGAGTGCATTAGCTTTTAAACATCTTGTTCCTTTGAAGTTAAACATTAACCTGTTAGCAGACACACCTCCTTTTTGTGCACAAGCCCGAAAATAATGTATCCAAAACAAAAAGGTTACCTCTTCAACCCTTTTGATTACAATCATAACCCTGGCCTCCTTTGAAGTGTACCTCTTTAAATTTTACAACCAAAAAGTCAGAGTGAGTAAAGCAGATACAGAGGAACAAACATGGTAGAAATGTTTTGTTGTTTTTTTTGTTTTTTTTACATCGCCAATTTTTTTGGCATAAAAACGAGACCATAAGGCCTGTAATAAGACCTTTAGTGTGGAAAGAATATATATAAGTCTGAACCTATTTTGTGCCAACAGCTGTTGCAGTGATATGATCCTAAAATGATTAGCACTGATAGAATCAGGAGACTGAGCTGTCAAACAATTCATAATTTGCCCAGGTTGTGTGGAGATCGAATCAAAAACACACTTAAAGTGGCGCTACTAAAGCGTCCCACAGGTAAGCTGGAATGTATTTTAAAAGGTTAAAGTAGCCTCGACTCTTCTCCCTCCTGGTCTCTGCTGCTGTTTTCACTGACAAGCAACTGTAAGACACAGCAACCTACATACTAGTGATTTGAAGCTTTGGCATAAACTTGAATTCTTTGGAAAGCCATCCACTTACTAGTACTTACTAGTTTGCCTTTCATCATATTTTGCTTCTAGAAGTGATGTAACGTAGCACAAAAAGAGTTCAACATTGAGCAACAAAACCTGTATCTAGACACGTTTGCAGATGTGGTTTATTAGCGGTGTGTGTTCATGTGTGAATCTGTCAGTCATTGCAACATTGGTTTTACAACGTAGTGGTGTCAAGTTCCTCTTTAAGATGGCAGCATAATTTCAATTATACACCTATCATCCTGAAAAAGGAAAACAATACTCTCCAATTTGCTAAAGCATTGAGAGCCCATACAGTGAGCTCTTTGTATGCTATACGTGTGCGACAGCAGCAAATGGAAGCATGAAAACAGATGCAAAGTAGAGATAAGTAACCTGAAAGACAAAAAAACAGCACACAGGGGGCACACCACAAAACTGCTTGTCAACAATAGATGGTGCAACCCCAGTCACATCAAAGTGAAGGAGAAGATCTGCTGTAGGGATATTGAGCTGCTGGCAGTTGATCTTAGATGGTACTACGCACCGAAGGAGTTCTCACACATCGTCGCCATTGTTGTTTACATTCAGCCACGAGCAGAGCCTGCAGTCGCGTGTGGCGTCATCCACGAGACTGTTGCGAGAGTACACACCCAGCACCCTGATGCATTCATTGCTATATCGGGGGATTTTAACCATGTCACTCTCATGTCTCACCTGACTGGCTTCACTCAGTGTGTTGACTGTCCCACAAGGGAAAATAAGACACTGGATCTTTTGTATGCAAACGTCAAGGAGGCCTTCACTGCTTCAGCTTTACCACCACTTGGAGGATCAGATCTTATTCTGGTTTTTCTTCAGCCTTCCTACAAACCCTGTGTACTGAGGCAGGCTGCAACCACCTGCTCATTCAGCAACTGGACCCCGGAGGCCAGTGAGTCTCTAAAAGACTGTTTTGAGAGCACAGATTGGAATGTCCTGTTGGAGTCACAGGAAAATGATAAAAGCAAGGACCCTGACCTTGATAGGATGGTTGAATGTACCACAGACTACCTTACCGTCTATATTGACACTGTAATACCAGCAAGGACTGTACACTGCTTTCCAAAGAACAAACCCTGGATCACCAGTAACACCAGAAAAAGGAGGCCTTCAGGGATGGAGACAGGGAGAAGCTCAGGTGTGAGCAACATGAGCTGAAGAGCAGATTAAAGCTGATCTTTTTCCTCAGGAGGCTCAGGTCCTTTGACGTCTGCAGTGAAATGCTGCACATGTTTTATCAGTCAGTGGTGGACAGTGTATCTTTAATGCTGCAGTCTGCTGGGTCAGCAGCATGTCCGACATGAACACAAAGAGACTGGACAAAAAGGCTGGGTCTGTGCTTGGCAGGAGTCTGGACTCACTCATGACCGTTGTGGAGAGATGCATGCAATGTAACATGGAGGCCATCTTTGACAATACCAACCATCCTCTCCACAACATTCTGGCAGGACAGAGAAGCAGCTACAGCTGCAGCAAACGTCTCATCTCACTGAGAGGTTCAGGAGATCCTTTGTTCCCACTGCCATCAGACTATACAACACCTCAGCCAAAGGATGTAGACTAATCTAATTATTATTGTTATTTATTATGAACTGTTTTTATTATTATTATTATTATTAATAATAATAATGATGAGCTAATGGACAAATGAATTTCTCCTAGGGAATAAATAAAGTATCTATCTATCTATCTATCTATCTATCTATCTATCTATCTATCTATCTATCTATCTATCTATCTATCTATCTATCTATCTATCTATCTATCTATCTATCTATCTATATTTAAATAAGTGGAATAAACAAACAGTAGCAGTTCACCCTTAATTTACATTTTACAAATTAGAAATGACACCAATATAGAGAAGGCTGTTATATATTATATATCAAGGCCATTATCTTCAGTGGAAACTGCGGCCAGACTGTCCCGAGCAGGTGTGTGTCACAGGTGTGGTGACCTGACAAAACATAGTTTTGGCCTTGGGAACGTGATATCTCAGTAACACCTTGTAGGAACGTCTTCAAATTTTGCACAAATGTTCACTTGGACTCAAGGACGAACTGATTAGACTTTGGTGGTCCAAGGTCAAAGGTCCCGGTGACCTCAGAAAAACTTTTTCATTACTCAAGAATTCACACAGCAATTATGACAGCATTTCACACAATTGGTTAATATTTTAACTAATATATTAATATTATATGACTCTGGATAAGCAAGGATGTAACCTGAATTTAGTGTGAGTTGCAGAGGCAGGCAGCCAAGAGGAGGTGATTCTAGTTTTTATCATGACTCAGGACTTGGCTATAAGAAACTGACAGGCTTTATTACAACATGGATGCCTTGCTTATTCTTAAGTACAATTTTTAAAGCGGCAGTAATGAGGACGATAGCATACACACACTCAGTTGTTTACTTTTTCCGCACTTAGAGTAAGGTGTCCTAGGAGAGATGTCTCTTAAATTTATTGTAATCAGCATGTGTGGAAATACTGTTGGTTGGTTGCGAGCAGTGGTTTGGGCTCAGCCTGTATTTCCTTTCAGACAGCTTTAGCTCTTAGAAATTGATCATCTTATTTGACAATCTAAACTCTGTCTCTCTCCTCTCTTTATCTCTTCATCTCTTGAAGGTTTGACATTTCCTGCCTACGCTTTTTCTCTGTGGCGTGCCTCACCTCCCGTGCTGACAGTGATAAACTCTGAGCAGGTAGGTACTTTATGACTGGCAAAGCTCCTCCTTTGAGTATTTGATCTGGATTCCTTTAAATGCATAAAATCTATATCCAACACTTTCTTTTTTTAATTGGAAATGGGTTGGAAAAAAGTCTACTCAGTTCCAACAATGATGATAGTCAAATTGCTTTAAGGCATTTGCTAATGGCCAGTGACACTTTTTGAAGAGTTTTTCTGATTTCACCACCAGATATTAAGACACTTTATGAATGTGAATGGCGTAAAATGATCATTTGTATACGTGAACCTGTCAAGGCCAAAGTTGTCACATACAGACAGGTGACAAATTAAAGGTGAAACCTGAAAAATGAGTGGAGAAACAGGATGACGATGAGAGTGCAAAATGATGTGAATAAAGTCTCTGGGCTGTACTAGAGGGGATGAACACCATTCCTCCTAAAGATATTCCCTCAATTGGCGTTTTGATGGTGGTAGTGGTGGTGGAGAGCGTTGTCCAACACATCTGTCCAAAATCTCTCAGGTGTTCAGCTGGTTGAGATCTGGTGACTGTGAAGGCCACAACATGGGATTCACATTGTTTTCAGACTCATCAAAGCAGTCAGTGACCTCTCCTGCCCTCTGGATGGGGCCATTGCCACCCTGTTTCTCTCTTTCTTTCTTTTTTCCTTTTTCTAATAGTTTTTTTTTAGTTTTTATATTGTAAAATATATTGTACTGTTCCCTTGCTGTATTTATATTTTATTTTATTTACTTATGCACTTACTTTGTGGGTTGGGGGTTGTATGTTCTTCTTTATGCTCATTGTTTAAAAAAGCAATAAACATGTAAAAATAAATAAAAATCTTCCTCAACGTCGGGTTCTCTACCAGAGGCCTGGGAGTTTGAGGGTTCTGCACAGTATCTTAGCTTTTCCTAGGATTGCGCTTCTGGACAGAGACCTCAGATGTTGTACCTGGAATCAGCTGGAGCCGCTCTCCCAGTTTGTGGATCACAGCCCCCAGTGCTCCGATGACCGCTGGCACCACTGTTGCCTTTACTCCCCACATCTTTTCTAGCTCCCCTTTAAGCCTTAGGTATTTTTCGAGCTTCTCGTGTTCTTCCCACAGGATCTTGGCTCGCCCATTTTCAATGTCTTCCATTCTGACAGTGGGACTTCCAGCCCATAATCGGTGCAGATGTTCCTGTACACTATGCCAGCCACTTGGTTTGCTGTTCCTCCCTGCATCTCACAACCTGCTATTATGTGCTGGGCTGTCTCAGGAACATTTTTGCACAGCCTGCACCTGGGGTCCTGTCTGGTGTGGTAAACCCCCTCCTCTATTGATCTTGTAAGAAGTGCCTGCTCCTGTGCTGCTATGATTAGTGCCTATGTGCTATATATATATATATATATATATATATATATATATGTATTTACAGACACACACATGCATGCATAATGTGAGAATATGTGTGTGTATAATGAGGGTATATGAGTGTTGGAATGTGTGTATGTGTATGTGTGTCTGTTTGTGCCATCTTTGTGTACTTTGTGTAGCATGGTGCAGGTCACACCAACATCAACATCAAACTGTTAGAGACAGTTCTGACAGGTGATTCGTCAGACTCGTTGTAGATTTGTGATATGCCTGTTTCCTTTGGCAAATCTGTCTGAAGTCTTTTTTTCTTGTTGCTTCATATCTCTAACTACAGATGTTACAGTGCAAGATGTGAAATAAATGAATGAACTACTTTTTTGTTCAGGTCCCTGATGTGATTTGCTTATTGTTAGTTCCTGTGCATGTTGTTGACGTCACTGCGCAGACTGATATGTGTGCAGAGGTTGTTTTCGCATTCACCTGCTGAACGGTGAACATTACTCTCTCGTTAAATGTCTACATCTTACACAAGTGTAAGAAATTCGAAGCATCCACCACACATACACTGAGAGGAGTTTTCAGTGAAGCAGGAGACATTTTGTTTCCAACTTGTTTCCAAATTCATTTCCAAATAAATTTTCGAATGATGGACAGCACATATCAGACAGAAAATGTTATTCTACACAGATGATTTTTATACAATCTCTTTTATTCTGTCTTTTTTCCCCCCTCACATGCTTCCTCTCATTCTTATCCTTGTCGTGTCCCTCCACCCTCCACAGCTCCCAGTTTTCGCAGCGCCATCTCCTCCATCAGATGGAAGGAGGCCCGAGGATCATCCACATGTCCCCACATGTCCCGGCCACGGTAAGAACCAGCTACTGCCTCCCAAAACCGTATCAGCATCCCTTCTCTTTATACAAAACAGCAAAACAGCTGATATTATCTGACCCAGATTTCGTGTTAACATGTTGAGCCCTGTCGTATGTTTGAAAAGGTATTTTTTTGATTTTAAACATGCTGTAATCACATAAATTTCACACTTTCATGCTTTACAACAGTGAAAGTGAGAGCAGTAGAGGTTTTACATTGAGTCAGCTCAGTCAGCTATTTGCATAAAGATTTCATTGAGAAAATCTACTAGTAAATGAATAAAATTACATGATATGGTAATTCGAAACAACAAAAATCCGACCTCTGTAACAGCAAAAATCACCACAACTGACAAACATTACACCAGATTATAAATGGATATCCATTTGAATTGTTGTATTGCTTATAATTCAGCCAAAATATAGATTCAGTGATGTGTTGACCCATCTCTCCTCCTTTGAAATGTTATTTTAGGCTCATTTGTTCAAGCAGAGAGAAGTAGAAACAGATTACAGTGACCAAACAACAGGAAGCTAGAATGGTTATGCTAATAGTCAAACTTATGTAACATTTCTTTTTGAGCAAGAGCTTGAAATGCACCAGTGTTGTGACTCCAGCTTCCCTTTTTTCCTGCTTCTTTCTGATCCTGTGTGATTTGTGGTTTACTGAAGTCACTTTACATGGTCACTTAAGTGAACATACATCATTTAGACTTTGTGCTTTGTATCTCAGCTTTAAGATCGAAGTCATCTGCTTGTTTTCCCTCCTTTTACTAACATTTTAGGCCACAATAGAGCCACTTTTTCTTTTCTTTTTTCTTTTTTAAATCTCAGGACAGTTACAATGTTGTGTAAATGCGTGTTGATGCATGAAGCTCATAGGAATGTTTGCTCAGCAGTTCTAGTGAGCGAATGTTGTTGGACATCAGTCTTGAAACAGATTAATCAGACCTGAAACCGTTCAATAAATCACTCGAGTTTAATCAAAGTTTATCGTTTTCTCGCCTGAAGGGAGGAAGGGTAGAAATGGGCTCAAAGATCAACATATATTTGTAAATTCACACCTGTCAGCAGTAATAAAAACACATAAAAGACTAGGCTAGTATTTATACAATGCCACTTGTAAAACACAGTTATAAAATGTTTACTGTGTCAGTCTCTGAGAGTGATCCCTGCTCTGGTACACATTTGTGACCAACTCATTTTGACAACTTCACTCTGTTGAACAATTTTTGTATCATATCTTCCAGGTATGATATCTAAAACATTTATACAATTTATAAAAACAAAAAGCATAGTTATAAAGACCTATTATGTAAATGTCTCACATATTGCTGTGCCCAAAATTCCCAGAATTCATCAGGTTATATGAGGTGATGTAAACCTGAAACTATTTGAAATCCTTTTCCAGTAGTGGCATCATAACATATGATAACATTAATCGTATTTGCTAATACTTATTTCAGTTTGCAACTAAACAAATAACCTGATTTAGTGTTTAGGAATGTTAATACAGCTGCAACACAGCTGCGTTCATCTCAGGATGACTTGTCAGGACTCGCAAGTGTACACATGTTTGACCCAATTTAAAACACCCACGTCCCAAATGACTGTAAAGAATGGATTTAGAAAAGGTAATAAAGGAACTCTGGCAACAGTGCGACGTTTGTCCCCTGTGCTAGAGCACTTTTATAGTTTGAAACAATAAAAAAGCAAAAAAAGACCATATCCCACTTGTAAGACTGACTGGTACATTTATAAATAAACTTAACACAGACTTAAAAACAAGAATCAATTGTGTTCACCAGAGTCACAAAGCAATCATCAGCACGTATACACATGACAATGTGAAAGGTCAAATCTACACAACGGAGCAATAAAGTGCAGAGTGTTAACATTGATATTGTATTATATATGACTGAAGGACGGTGTTTGCATCTTTACTCTGTAAATATTTGCCATGTTTTCTTACACATTGTAAGTTGTGCATATGTGACATTTGCAGAGCCAAATATGGCTGCTTACATTTTCACATGTTGTTGTTTCACATTGCTTCTATACAATTCTGTGTTTGTATGTTTGTGATCTGAGTTCAGAAGTAAGCTGTAGTCTTGTTTTCAACCACATTAATACAGGTCTTTAAATCTTTGTCTCTATCACTACAAAGCTGTAGAGTTGTGGATCTTCTTCTCTTCTTTTTATTTGTCTTGATTTCCCTCCATGAGAAGCAGCTGCGTTTTTCCTTTAACTGAAGTGGGGGTTTTCCTCCCTGGCGTCTCCACTTCTAGTCATTAATTAGATTTTTTTAATAAATTCAACTTGACAAGAAAGTTACATAATATTCAACAGCACACATGTCTCATTGTATCATTGCAGTGTCTCACCATTTCAAACCACGTTTCCCCAATTACAAAGCAATGACTTACTCTGTGACACACACTGATGCACCTTTAACACACGGATTCACATGACATTAAACACGGAATCACCATGATTGCTTTGTTGAGCTCACTGTCTATTTTTTAGCCAGACAGTAAACAACAGACATACAGTATGTTCACTAATTATTACTATTGATGACATCATCAGGGTGAATGTGACCATTCAGATGACTTATACAGGTACAGTCTGGGTCAAGTATCCTTTAGTCTGGTTAGAGTCATTCATTATTTACACTGTAAGATGCGTTCAGGGAAATCTTGTATTTCAGAGGCATGTCATTTTAGATCAGTGGTTGTCAAAGTGAGGTCTTTAAATCATCAGTAGTGACATGACAAGCGACAGTTTACTGCAATTTTATTATCAATGAATTTACAAGACATTATCCAGGACATAAAATATGTACAGTTTAAATACACCCATCTCTCTCTATATATATACACACAGTATAAACAGTTACACAATTCAATATTAAATCAACATTAACAACCAACTTCCTGTATGGGCCTGTAGGATTAACTCTTATGTAATAGGGGACTGACTTTGGCCTCATATGCATCTATTTTGGAGTCGGGTCCATCCACACATTTCATACTCCTGACCCAGGAATTCATGCTAGTGAATGCTATTCATGATTTCTAGAAAACCTTTATCCCCTCAGGCCTCTTGGTTCAGAATTTCTCATCACAGCTTCATAGAAAATGTATTTGACAAGATTTTTAAACACATTTTCGAGTGCTGTGTTTATATTTTTCTGAGCTTTAATTAATGCTTGTTTGATGGTGGAGGCTGTTTGAGACTGGTACAATTTGACAGATAAGATTCTTGGGCTTGAAAGGAATTTTTCACAGTCATAACTTCTCAATTTTCTGTCCAAGCCAAACAGAAAAAAACAGATGTGCTTAATTTAGCTGGGAGGCATTCTTCTTAAACAGAAAACTTTTATGTATCATTGAATAACATCCACCAGCATTAATATATCCTACACAATCAGGAGTCACGACACTCTCACCTGGTAGATCTACAGTGCTGAAGAGTCCCTCCTATTTTCTACCTCTGTATATCTCTATTTCAGAATGGATCAAATAACTACTGACTGTCTTGTCTTCATAGCAGAGTCCCCTTTCAGAAAGTTAGTAGATTTTTGGGGCAAACTGTCACTCTCAGGTAGTATCCTGTTGGGTTCCTGCGTCACCACACAGAGAAAAAAAAACACACCACACGTCTTCAAATGATAGTGTTGGTGTTTCGAGGATGTTCCGATGCTGTGTGCGCCCCTGTTGAGCTGTCTACCGGTATCTGACCATCTTTCACCAAGAACGGGAAATAGTTGGAGAGATAAAGAGCTTTGAACTTGGTGCTGCAGAAGCAGTAGACCAGCGGGTCCAGCAGACAGTCCATGTAGGAGAGGACCATGAGGCCGTCAAAGGCCACGGCAGCTTTGTCCTGGTAGATCAGAGGCAACTCCTGGACGCGGACGATCAGCAGAACCATCCTGGCTATGGTGCAGGGGAGGAAGCAGAAGGAGAAGACCACCATGACGGCGGTCACCAGGAAAACCGCTCTCTTCAGCTTGGTCCTGTCCCCGACTGTTTTTTTCCTGAGCCGGTTGACGATGCGCACCGTGCAGTAGACCAAGATGATGAAGGGGATGAGGATCTGAGTGAAGAAGACCACCTCTCTCATACTGTCCACCACATCCTTAAAGGAGAGAGAAAGGATCAACTTAATTGTCATATACATCAACAACAAAGGCTTGTTCTTGATTGGTTGGCCTGAGCATCAGAACAGTATGTAGTTAAAGTACCAGTCGGCCATTTTAACTCTTAAAGCTTCAAACTGTGATTTAAATGAAACCATCTGTTAAGTTTGGAGGGGATATCACTCTTTAGTGGAGCTGCTAACAACAAGTGGACACTGCTTTTTAATGAGGATCACAAACCAAAAAGGTTAAAAACCACTTTACCAGTCTGCTGTGTTTTTAAATGTAACATCTTAATCTGAAAAGTGACAAGCAGCTACAACTGTCAAATAAATGTAGTGGAGTAAAAACTACAGTATTTCCCTCTGAAATGTTTTGGAGAAAAAACTAAAATAAAATAAAGTGGATTTTCTGCTTCACATTGCTGTACTGTAATACAATACTTAATTAAATCCAGTTACTGCACCACTGCCCACGTACTGTATGTGTGAAAGTAACCAACAGTATTTGTGATTCACTCTTCCTGTTAACTTACCAGTGACACTAACCTAACCATGAATCAAAGGCCCTGTTCAGACCTGTCAGGAACATCAGGTGATCTGATCACAGGTGGTCAGCTCTAAGTTCAGGTGTAAATGCACCCAAGACGCCCTGTTCTATCTCTCTCTCTCATGCTCAAACACATTGACGATGGACCCATCTGTCATGATATTTTTGTGATAGAGACAGTGAGAGAGAGAGAGAGGATGACATGGCGGCTGTGGTTAGGACTAAGCCTATGTGGTACGTGCTCCACCAGGTAAGCGACCCCACCCTCCATCTGTCATAGTTGGTCTTGGCTTAAAGCATCAATGCATACGAGTTTATTTACATATAGAGCAGGAAAGTGAGCTCCCATCACAAGTGGTCACTCCAGACGCCTGTGGAGACACATGTTAATGGCAGGTGTGAGCAGGGCTAAACACAACAAGGTATGAACACAATAATGCACTCTGCAGTCTCCTAAGATAGAAAATAATAAACATGCTTCCATGTTTTTTCAAACTTAGGCACCTTGTCGTGAACAGAATCCTATATAAGATGACTGAATAGTGAGGAGTTTCCTCCTTTTTTCTGACATTAATGTTTTGTTTTTAGCACACACACGTCTTATCAGACTGTGGCCTTGTCATGTGTGGTGCGGTTTGACACATTCCAGGTTTAACAAGTCTCAACACTGTGTGCTCTGTCAGTGCAAAAAATAGCTGTGGAAACAAGCTCTCTCTTGAGATAACCCCCACTGCTGTGTTCTCTCTGGGACCACGCCATGAACCCACATTCCTCATGTCTGATTGGGCTTTACGTCCCCGTAATCACTGAATATCACTGTCCTCTCTGTTACTTCAGGCTGTTCAACAACATAAACTACGTCACCGGTGACTTAAAAATAAGTTGCCACATGGTCCAAACTGACAGCGCTCACGTTAGGAAACAACTAGCTTACTAAATGTCATGAACAAGCTCTTGCAAAATTATTTTCACATTAAGCAAATCGGTCGGGGATGAATCATTTGGTGCCTTGTCACTACGTCTCTTTTCACTCACTATGGAAGATTTTTGGGTCTGATGCTGAGAGAACAGAGAACAGACAGATTTGTAATGATTTATAATGAGAATAAACACAAATGCCACATTCAACAGGTAGACATTACCTTCACCAAGGTGTCATCTCCTTCATGGCTGCTGTCGTTGTGTGGCAAGTCGCTTTTGTGGCTGTTGCAGCATTCAAAGGTCTTGAGCATGGTGGGAATGGTGAGAGGCAGCAGCAGCAGCCAGATGAGGATAGAGATCTGAGGAGATTTCTTAAGAGCTCTCAGGAGATTCTTCCGGCCAGGGTGCACCACGTTAAAGTATCGGTGGATGGATGTCACCGTCAGGAAGGCGATGCTGGCCCCTCGGTTCAAAAACAGCATGAAGAGCATAGCTTTGCAAACTGCCCCATTGTCACTCCTCCTCTCTCCATTGATGAAGTTGTATGCCTTTATGGGCAAGCAGAAGAGCAGGAGAATGTCAGCCAACACCAGGTTGAAAAGGAAGACGTTGTTGGAGTTGGATTTCCAGAACTTCAGCTTAAATATAAAGAGGTGGAGGACCGATGCATTCAGAGGCAAAGCCAAGATGAAAATCACAATCATGACAGCTGCATAGAACTTATACAGTGCCTTGTTTGTGGCTTCACAGTCTTCAATCTTTTGGTAGAGAGAGGTGTTGATATCCATTTGAACAGCCAAGGATTGTGCTAATATAAGTTACAAGCAAGTAAAAAGAAAATCTGTCCTACATGCATGGAAGTATCCTTTTCTAAAGTGAGAAGGAAATCACCTCACACACACACACACACACACACACACACACACACACAAACACACGCACACGTGAAAAAAAAAACCCCGCCAAACAAGTTTCTCGGGCGTCTTCAGTTCTATTCTTCTTCAAGTTTTTAAATGCTTCCTTTAGTCCTTGCGTATGTTTGGGATTTCCAAGTCATTCAGGCTTCACGTCCTGCTGTGCGAGTCAGCACCAGGTCTGGAAGTAATCTCTCTGTGTGCAGATCAAATGCAAGACACTGCTCAGCCCTACAGTCGTAGCTCCTCCTTACTGCCTGAGGTGACTCACCAGCTGCTTTTCCACTGCGGGACCAATGGGGACTTAACAATGCGCAAGACCAGCCTGTAAGATTTAAAATACAAATGGGTCAAGCTCTTCTTGTGAAGAGGAAACTAAGACTAGTTTTATTTTAAGTCAGAGATTTTTTTTAAACTATGAAATTAGAAAACCTTAATGCAGTTGTGTTGAGTCCTGATAAGCCTCTGCGGTTGAACAAAGTCAAAGCAGGTCTGATAACACAAACTGATATGACTTTTGACAGTCAGCCAAAAGTGTGAAAAAACATGGTGAAAAGATCTCACCTTCTTTCAAAGCGCTCTGCTTTTTCCTGGCTCAAACTGTGAGAATGGACCATTTCTAAGTCTATTCTTGAGGGTTCAGTAAATCCCACAAGCTACTGTGTGACCTCCAGTTTCTCATGAGTGACAGCTTGCGAGTGTCTCAGCTCCTAGCTCGGATGCTAAAAATGCAGCGTGGGGACATTCAGATATAAACTCTCCTCAGAGTACGCAGATGTGGCTCCCTGGGAATTGGTGATATATTCACATGTGGGCAGGAGGAGATGGACGCAACGTTGCTGTCAATGTTTTTTTCTATGTAAGGAAAAGTACATGAAGTTGTGTGGTATGCTGCGTCCTGAGGGAGGAAGATTTCTTTTTTTTTTTGTTTTTTTTGGGTGGGGGTGGCCATAGGCCTCGCACTCAACGCTGCATGCCTCGAACTTTGCATGCTTTGAACTCCTTCTCTGCCTCAGCGACAAGTCCAGACAACTCTCAAAGATTCAGACTTTCTCAAGGGACATGTTTCACAGACAGGGTGAGGACGTGACCCTCTTCGGCATCTGGCCCATGATTTAAAAGTCAGCTGTGCATAAGAAGAGGTGCATGAAACTTCTCAACACAGTAACCTATATAGTAAACCTACAGTTTGTCTTTACTTAATTCGTTTTCTCAACATTTCTGAGGAGTGGTTTTATTGCTTGAGAGGATTTATGCATGAGCACACAACTGGATCTGTACTGAGTCACTACAGTGCTTGGTTTAATCTTGTCTTAGACTTGACCTTGTCAGATGAGGACCCTCTCTGTGTTTATCCCCCCGTCTTCACTCTATCCTGTACTGCCTCCTCAGACAATGGTTGAACTGTATATTAGGTAACTCAGTCAACTAAGCAGATTAAAAAGCAGTGAAGCCCAGTCGTCTGGCCTGCTGGTCCTCAGTAGCTACTGCACTTCAGTTACCTGCGTGAGGGGTATAATGACCTGGGCACGTTCATAGAGCAGTGGTTCCCAACCTTTTCCAACATATGGCCCTCCTTAAAATCTCATCAAAATTCATCTGTTTTGCAAATGATTTGTCAGCCCACTTGCAATACCTTCGCAGCCCAGCGGTTGGCCCTGGCCCATAGGTTGGGAACCACTGGAATAGAGCATTTTAGCATTATCTGTCAAACACACAAGCAAAAAAGTAGCCATTTGTTTATAGTTTCTTATTTTATTGTGCATACAATACAATATTGTGTTTTTGTGCTACGACATATTTAGATATAAATCTTGTATCGAAAGTGGAGGTCAGCGGTTCCCAACCTTTTCCGACCCGCAAAGATCTCAAAAATGTTGACGACCCACATCCGACCCCATAACAATATGGAGGCCAAGTAATACATTCTCAAAGCACTTTTTATGTCAATGAGAAGGACGGAACATTCAGAACTGGACTGAGAGCAGGGGAAACATGTCTGTGTTGTGCTGTTCTCCAGTTCTGTGCTTTTAAAATTCCAATCGACTCATGACAGAAAATAACAAGACGATAAATTTAATGTTGCTGCAGATGCCTTTGCAAAGTCATTCTGTCAGTAAACAGCAGATTAGATTAGAATATAGAAAACAAATACAATTTTTTTAGTGCTGTTTAACTGAAAAAAGAGAAAACAGATATAAACAATTAAATCTTATTTAAAATGTCATATTTCAAAGGAAGACAGGCAAGCTTCTGAAAATGACTGGTTAATGCAAAAAACACAATAGCAACGGTTACAGAGTTATGAAAAAATGATTATTAAGGTGCTTGCCACATAGCACTGTGTTGCCACATGGTCATAACTGACAGCGGTTCAGTTAGGAGAAACAACTGTCAAACAAACTCTTACAAAAGAGTTTGTACAGCTCGGGATGATGAATCATTTGGTATTGAAATGTGATTACTTCTCATTTCACTCACCGTGGAAGATTTTTGGAACTGATGCTGAGAGCCTCAGGGTGATACACTACACTTGGAAGACAGATTTACGTAGACATCACTTTCACTTTTGTGGCTGTTGCAGCATTCAAAGGGAGGTTCATCCGACCAGGGAGCACCACCTTAAAGTTGCTGGCTCCTCTGTTTAAAAAACAACATGAAGAACAGAGCTTGTCAAACTGTGTCATCCCCAATCTTCCTCCTCAATACACAAAAGCTGTGATGACAATCAGACTCGTTAAAGTAAACAATGATCATTTACCTCATTGAACACGTTGCCGTGACTTGTTTTTTTGAGTTCAGAGGAAAAGTGACGTTCGCAGTGATGATGTCATGATTAACAATCATGCCACTGTACTCAGGTTGTCAAGCCAACCTTTGACTCCAGTAACACTCACTGTAAAGTTGTGCTTTGTGCTATAACTCACAGCGGTGTTGTGTTTTCCCACTTTCATCCATACATATCTCACAGGAGGCTGAGATGTTTGGCACTCAGCCCCTCGCATGCTTTGGCTTCCAGGTTGCAGCTCAGTGTAAAGCTTCCATTCACCTCCTGTCCTGCGGACTCTCTCCCTCCTCTTTGCTCTATCTGCATCATATACCGTATATTAACTGCTGTTTGCCGCTCAGATAGATGCATATAGATGCTAACGCTTTGCAATATGGTAAAAAATATGAGTTGTTACTAAGGACAGATTGAGAAATTACCTTAAAATCTATCAACCGTTAAATCAGAACTTGAATCTAGTAGATATGGGGCATCTACAGGTCTTGAAAAGCCTTAAAAAGACTGATTACAGTTTCCTCAGAAAATGTTTACAAAGGTATTGAAAAGTTTTAAAGGTCCTATACAGTCTAAAGGCAGATGTCCATGTGTTGTTTGATTATAGATCAGGTCTAGGTTCTATATTAATACTGTGAAAGTATCAAAGCCTCAGTCCACAGAGAAATGCACACAGCCTGTATTCAGAAACTGAGCCTCAATACCAGCCCTCAGGACTTCTGGAACTTTGTGATGTCACAACAGAGCAGTCACTGCTCTCAGCCACGCCCCAAGCCTCGCCCAGAGGCTTGGAAGTTGGCGTGGCTCACCAACTTCTTGTTACTAGAGCTCCAGAGAGAAGCCTGAGAGAGGAGATGTAAAACTACATTGAGATGGTTTTTGGTTCTTAAAACCACAAATATATCTTCTTATGGATCAACACTTCAAATAAAACACCAGAGAAGTGTCAAATATGGGACCTTTAAATTTGTTTTACAAACATCTTCAATATTTTTAGTTGTAAAATGTTGGTGTCATTTTAGAAAGACACTGTCCGACAAAACCCCATGACTGTAGAATATATAAATTAATTTGTTTTTTTCTTCTTAGTTAAACCATCTATTTTGGATGCTTATCGATGTCATATTAAAGATATAATAAGTTCTGTACCACAGGGAAGTACTGACAAAAGTATAATATGAATGCCAATAATTCATGTATTTGGTAATATGTATAAATTGTACTAGAAACTGGTCCGTTCTATATGGTATTTAATAAATCTGAAAAAGTTTCAAATTTAACTTGGTGAGCCTGCAGAAGCTCTGAACATACTGCGAGGTAGTTTACTAATCAGTCATTAGGTGATGATTGGTTCATAAATATCTGTGGATCAGAATAACAGCCTTTTTCGCCATGAGTCCTTCCTGATTAATTATGACTTATCAATGAGTGGCAGAAACTAGTAACCAGTCATTTGTCAGCATTACTTCATAATTAGTTACTTTGTGCCCCTGAAGTAAAGTGGCACATGATACTGTGTGATAAATAAATGAGTGGTCACTAGTATGAGCTGCACATTGGCTGGATACTAGTTCGTACCACTCATGGACAAGTCATGTTTAATCAAGAATGACTCATGATAAAAGTGGGTCATTATTCTGTATCACACATACTTATAACCTAATCACTACCTAATGAGTCATTAATACAGTATCTCCCAGTCTGTTCTCCACTAACTCAACATTATCTACTAATCAGTCTTTGATTTAGAGTCACTCTCTTCACTGATTGTAAGGATGTGTCTCAGTCCTCCCTCAGTAACTTCTTTGTCAACTGTATTGTAAAGTTTTAACATTTTGATGCAAAAAAAGATTGAGAGTCTGACCAGACTGTACACATCTCTGTGAACAGAGATGGAGACCAGGATCCAGTCAGTCCCGCTGCAGTCAGCTAACCCTGAAGACAGCTGACTGCTGGCCCACAGCTCTGGAGGCTTTTTGGCCTTTTAGGGTGTTACTAGAAAACTTATTCAGACTGCACATCTGTGATCATTATATGATAGATCTTATATGTGTGCTACTTATTTGTTCGTGTTTCTCTGCTGTTCCTAATACACTCCTCTTACAGGGATATTTTCCAACTTTTAACTAATCTACTTTTTTGTATTTTGTATTTTATTTTCCAAATATAATTCTGTTCTGCCTGGACACCAAGGTGGATCAGATCTGCTCTGAGGGAGAGTGTGAAATTTAAGTTTGTAGAAGAGCATCTGAAATCTGTGAGCCAAAACTATTGAAGGTGTCTTACACAGAAGTTTACTGTGGTAGATTGTCCTGTAGCACTGTACGACAGCTGGTCCATTAGGCACCACCTAGATGACCTTTAGGTACATATTAAGCAAAAAATAAATAAAACAGAAAAGAACAGAAAGAAATCAAATTATTAAGCTTCAAACAAAAGTAATTATTACTATCTATATTTAAAAACAAATCTTTTCCCTTGGTGTTCTTGCCAGAAGAAAATGCCATTGTATTAAAATATGCATTATTGTTGCTCAAACTCGAGGTCATCGGGTCGGTGACGTGATATTAAAGGCATAACTTATTGCGGGAAAGTGAGGGCATTTCCTGGATGAACAGAAATAATTTGAAGGTCACTGACCAGCAGCAGCCCCGCAGGAAGTTGACCTCTGGCATCCAGAGGCACTCCTCTGCCCCATCTACGCTCTTTAAAGACAAAGCAACGCAGCTTGAAGCCTTCCAGTCTACGACCTTTCAATCTGAGCACAGCCAACGTTTTGAGACTTCACAAGAATTTGTTCTGGTTTATATAATCCTGAGACACCCCCAGTAAAGCCAGAGACAGACTCAAACAGAGATCCAGGCTCAGACTGAGGACTTTTCTCAAGTCCACTGCCAAGAGCAAACTTACTTCAACACTCCTCCCCTGCCCCAATCTGAACCTGTGACTTTCACAAGTCCAAGTAAAAGAGATCACTTAAAAAGCACATGACAGTGGGAGAAAATGGGAACTTGAAATTTCAATCACAAGAGCCAACAAGTCCAGAGAGGAATCCCATTTGTGGGATTAGTGATACACCTCATTCCTCACTCTCTGTCTGTAAGAGAGAAGAGGGTGAAGCACCAGGATGGGAAACACGTTGATGAAGACGCGGTGAAAAGGTCAGATTGAAGTGACAGCACGTCATAGAAAAATGTCTTAGAGCTCATGTGGTGCCACCTCAGAGGATCGATGGGAACCCTCCCTGCAACAGAGTCTGCACATGTCTGGACGCCCAGCAGTGTGCATGAATCAAATTTAGTGCAACATGTCAACAATTCCCTTGCCTCTGAGGGAGAACAGCCTCTCCCCCTGGGCCTGCAGAAACCAGGAAGTTATTGTTAGTTTAAAGACAGTGAACGACAACAGCGACAGAGTCTCAAGCTTGAACATGGAAACTATATCCACAGGCTGTGATGAAATAAAAACACATTTTCAGCTTTGTCAGTGTAGAGAGTCAAGACCAGGAAGCCACACAGGCTCACACTGGGTCAAAGGTCAAAGACAAACTTGAACAGTGACAACATAATTTTGCCTTAGTGCTCCAAATAACACAAGCCAAGCTTCAATACCTCAGAAATGCTGTACATTTCCCATGCATTCCTCTACAAGAAGCAGTACCATCCTCGCTGGTAGCAGCGGGGAGGATGAAGATAACCTGCCCCCCCAGTGTCACCACTTTCCCAAGCTCCCATTCCCTCCTCCGTGCCTCTGCCCTCAGGATTCCCATTTAAACCCATCGGATGGTGATTGTGCCGCCGATGCTCCCAGTGAGGCCGAGCAGGGATGGATGTTCTCGGGAAAACTGAACCCAAAGCAGGATCAGAGACTTGGATCTGGACCAGTGCCTCAGCAACTGTCCTGTTCCACCAGCTTCAACAAAGATAACAGAACTAGTGTTAATTCTAATGGTCATTTTAACATACGTATGTATAACATTTTATTTAGGATATTTTAATATTTTTGTTTTAAATTGTAATTGTTTTTCATGATCAAAATTCAATTTTTAGAGTGTCTTCTAGGATTCATTTCTTATTATTTAATCATGTACCCTTATAATTATTGATAAAAAGCCTATATTGACTCCATATGTCAAAGCACATCCTATGTTGGTATGTAATGGATGGCTTAGATTTAACTTAAAGGTCCCTTGCAGACATGATTTAAGACATATAAAGATACCTATTACATATATTATATCTACTCCTTCTTCCTCATTTAACCTACAAATATGCAACCATTCTCCATTTTAAAAATCACAATTTTTCATTTCTGTCTTAAAACAATAGTAGGATGCCTATATGAACATTGAAACAGGTCTTCCTTTCTGTAATCATTTCTCCTGTTCATAATGGGCATTAAGAAATCTGTCCTTAATGGACCTTTAAAGCAAGTCTGTCCAGAGAAATGCAAAGGGAGTTTTATACTAAACAGACTGTGAGTTTGGATGATATCCACCTGACAAACCCAGACAGCCAAAAACCTCAAATCAGCTTCAAATAAACTTCTTCATAGATTTTGTGAATCCTTATTTCTATTTGAATGTCTTTTAATAAGTAACATTTTTGGTCATGAAGATACGGCAGAAACTGTTATAACACGTATAACAAACCAAGGATGTGCAATACAAAGAGACACAAGAGTTTGACTGAAATTTAAGATGCTCTCTATAAAAACTGCTTCGTCACTTTGTTTTGAAAAATTCTGTATGAATAAAGTCTATTGTTATATTATAATTTTTGGGTTTTGCAGATTTTTTTCAGTTGAGCTGAGCTGTCACATTTCAGAGCTTAAGGTTCGCTGAAACAACACTGGATGACCTGCAGCTGTTTTAGAATAAGCTTTCCATGTAAAAACCATTGAAACAACAAAACCTTGATGTTAACGTAGTAACACCCACTTTACGCAGCAATTGGCCAGATCTTCTCATGTTTACGTCATAAAGACGTTTGAGGAGAAACTATCCGCAAGTTTTCTATAAAGACATGCAAGACCTTTGAGAGAGAGATCAGGGAAGTTGTGTGACGCAGTCAGGAGGAGGCCATGATCACAGGTGTTTCACCCTTGTGTGGCTGCTTCTTAAAACTCTCTTTTTTTTTGCCATGTCTAGGGGGTCAGAACATGTTGAAGAGAAACTCACTGAAACCAGAAATGGAACATGATGATCCAGATCAAACAAAAATGAGACAAACATCATGGGGATTTCACAGGTAGAAAAGACCTTGTGGTATTCTGGTTTCATGCAAAATAATTTTTTTTCAGTACACATTTGAATTGATGAAGAATCTGCAACATGCAGAGCAGCGCTGTGTTTCTCAGGAAGTAGGTGGGTGTTATCTTATCAGCTTAGTGTAATGCCATTTTAAACTTCCTCTCTGTTTTATTATCTTTAGCTAATTACAGCAGTTGTGGAGCACGGAGTTCTCACCAGACTGTACTCCTTGAAAAACCTTGTAGCTTTAAAAGTTTAAATATTTCACGTCCTGGAAATCTTTCTTTTTTAGCCATCTCTGTGGTGATTCCCTGACTTTTCATCCAGAACCATCATCAGGTCTATATTTAAATTTGTCCAAAACCTTGGTTTATAACTAAAAATATCTGCAAAACAATACAATTCCCATCAGCCTCAGCTGTCCTTTGTGTGTTAACTGCAAACAGAGACAGTTGATAAAGGAAACGGTTCACTTTCAATTATTTCCCATAACTGTGTCACGTGGGTTTCGCCACCTCCCCACCCCTTCAGGAGACCAGCAGCAAGACTGAGTCTGTTCATTCCAATGGGAGAAGGGAACAGGCTCACAGAGTATGACACCCCCACAGTCCCCGAAATAAATATTCAATCCTTTTTTCTAAAGCCACAGATCTTACAAACATTCTGACATCAAAATGGCATTTTTCAGAGAAAATTAACTTCATTCAGACCTGTGTCTGTCTCAGAAACACACCATCACAAGATCTGGCAACAGATCTGTTCTCTCTGGTTTCGCTGCTGCAAAACTGTCGATGTTGCTTTCCAACCGCAGAAGTTTAGAGGGACTTATATGTGAAACCATGAATTAAAAGTTCATACCGAAATAAAACTTGTATTTCTTTGTTTAATAATACTATTACTATTTCTATCATTTGACTGTTTTTGGAGGGAAAACTGATACGATCTGATACGATCTTATGCTGGATTGATCAGATATTGAGCTTGAAGATAAAAATGAGCGGCAAAATCAGGCGTAAATTCATGATGTATCTAATGTTGTAATGTGTTACGTTTTGACATGAACAAGCAATTACGACCACTTTACATCCGTTTTATACCACTGTCGCTGCTTGTACTGTGTAATCATATCTTTGGTAGATAGATAGATAGATAGATAGATAGATAGATAGATAGATAGATAGATAGATAGATCATAATGATAAAAACAGTTAATAATAAATAGAATAGATACTATATTTATCCCGTAGGGGATAAATAAAATGGGGAATGGTAAACATTATACCTGCTAATCTTCAGCTTTTAGCTTTGTCATTGTGAGCATGCTACCAAGCTAATATTAGCATCCATCTCCAGCCTCACAGAGCTGTTTGCATGGCTGTAGTCTCTCAGTCTTGTCTTATTATTTCTAATATTTTGCAGTATTTCCTAAGTTGCTCTGTTTGTACGCAGAGAAAACTTGGAGAGAAGCTGCAAAGGAGGTGACGTCCTCGGTGACAGAAAAGAGGGTGAGGCCATGAGGAGTCAGCACAGCCTGGACAAACTGGACACCAGTGAAGTTGAGGTGAGTCTTGGGTGAGAGAAAATGTAGCTTTGTGTCAGACCAAACGTGTTTGGAGTAGAACAAAGTCAGGATTTAAAACTAGCTGGATGCAAGCGGCTGTGGCACGGGAAGTAGAGCTGATCGTCCACTAATCAGAGGGTTGGTGGTTCAATCCCCGGCTCCTCCAGTCTGCATGTCGAAGTGTTCTTGGGCAAGAAACTGAACCCCAAATTGCCCCTGATGGCTCTTCCATCAGTGTATGAATGTGTCAATAAGAATGGAAAAGTGCAGTCCATTTACCACTTCGCTTCAGTTATATGTTTCTTAATGATTATCATGGCCAAAAGAATTACTAGAATTCAGATGTTATTGTGATGTTTGTATAAAATAAGTGTATAATTTAATAATGTTATCAGTTAAATCCATCAAATGAAGTGTAGGGAGGTGGAGAAAAAGATTCTGTTACCATAACTGTGCAAAAACAACAGTGACTCTTAATGGATAGTGAAAAGGCAACTGGATGCACTGATAAAGATCCACAAGGCCATGATCACAATATCATTATCATATGTGTATTATCAACACAGTATCAATATTTCCTTTTTTAAATATCCCAGTTATCATAAATACACCCCTACTTCAGTTCAAACAAATATAGAATCAGTGTTTGTGTCATGATCACAACGAAGGAATATATATAGTTCAAATGCACCAGCATGGCCACAACCCTGGTTTTCATTGGCTTAGAGTCGGCTCAAATTTCATTATGTTCATTGTTGACAGTACAAAAAGATAAAACACTGCCTGCATGTTCTGTAAGTTGCAAAAATGTTGGCCGTGAGGCTGTTATGCAGGAGTATTGCTTAACAAACTGCCTCGTTCTTTCTCATGACATCATGGACCTGTTTCACAACACCACCTCTCCCACCAAGCTGTATTACACACATTTGATCGCTCCCCATAGATACCGTGGAGGTGAACTGCTCCCTCATGAAACTGCTGTGTAACACTTATCTGTGTCAGAGTAATAATTTACTGCCTGGATTTCCCAAAAGCTCCTTCCAGTTTTCCTCTGAGCCATGAGAACTGCCCACTCCTACAATGTGTATGTTGCAGAACTGGTACCACCGGTGTAGCATTATCATCGGCAATTAGAAACACAAGCTTTTTAATGGCAGTGCTTCAGCCAGGATTTGTGTGAAGTGAATGTGAAACTTGATTGCACACCCAGACTCACCTCCACGAGACGACAATAGATTGTGTATTTGTTGTGAACGGCTTTATGATTGCTGCGAAATTGCTTGTTATTATCGAAGTAAAGATGATTTAACCTAGATAATTAACACGGTGCTTGTGTCATTTTTGAATAACTGTCTGCGGGAAAAGTCGTCCAGTTAATTGCCCCTGTGTTTTCTCCTTTACAAAAGACCTGGACAAGTTTCTGCCTGTTTTTCTCTGATTCACTCATCTGCCTGTCATACTGGAAACGATTAGCGCAGCTGCTCTGAAACCTAATGTCAGGGGGCGTGGTAAAAGCAGCTGTTATTTGACAGCGAGAGGCTTAAAATAATACTTAGCAAACAGTGTTTTTGTGTAGAACAGGTGAGATAAAGCTGTAGGTGACAATGAACCTTCAGAGAGTTGCAGGGTGCAAAGTCTCCAAGAAGTCCCCAGCAAAATGAGAAGTTTCACTGTGCCCAAAGTATATTGGCTAAACATAATTCAATCTCAGCTTTATTATCTGTCAATGTTTTACAGTATTACAAAGCAACACACTTTTAATCACTGTGTCCTGGGGGAAGGTGGAGTCAGGTTTAATCCTGACAGATCAGGAAGATCTAGAGCGTTTCCTCTCAGATAATCAGCATGTCTTTATGGTCTCCTGAAGAGAGTTTTTCAACAGCTACTGAAATCAACAATAAGTTGCTGTTCTTAAACAGGCGAGCATATGATCTGCACATTAACACAGTTTGCACAGAGATTGTCATCTCAAGATAATCAGCATGTCCACATTTCTGTTTCCCAGAAAGCAAACTCATACCAAAATCTTGCCTCAAATGTTTTACTCTTCTCCAGTGTTTTATTTGAAGTGTTGATCCATAAGAAGATATATTTGTGGTTTTAAGAACCAAAAACCATCTCAGTGTAGTTTTACATTTCCTCTCTCAGGCTTCTCTCTGGGGCTCTAGTAACAACAGCTCGGTGAGCCAATCAGAAGAGAGGAGGCTCTGAGCCTCTTTTCTGAGTGATTGAATAAAAATACAGCAGATTTCAGGTAAACACTCAAAGAAATCAAATCCCACAAGGCTGGATGGTGGGTCCAGGTGGGCGGGGCTTGGGGATTGGCTGAGAACGGTGACTGCTTTGTTGTGACAACACAAAGTTCCAGAAGTCCTGACGGCTCGTTTTAAGTGAGCGCTTTGATACTTTCACAGTATTAGTATAGAACCTAGACCTGATCTATCATCAAACAACACATGGACAGAGACCTTTAGACTGTATGGAACCTTTAAGAACCTAAAAAATGATATCTAATATCTCTACAAGCTCATGTATAATACAAAATAAAACTAATTCAGTGTAATGCAACATTTTTTGTGTAAACTGTTTTGGAAAGTGTTTTCTTAAACTGTTGGGGGATGTAGTTTGTGAGTAAGATACTGACCCCAAACTACAGGTAAAGAAGACGAGGATTTCGCTATGAAATGCTAAACAATTAGAATAGTTTCAGGGAAACTTGACGTAATAAGCACCTGGGTGTTTTTGGGAGAACACACCATAGTTGTTGCTTTCATTTTGACTTCAATTAACTTGAGGCTGTTTCCTGTTTTTTTTATGGGACCTCGTGTCATCAGGTGTGATGGCCAGCGGTTAAACACGCGATGGCGTAAATCTGTTCAAACATTTACAAACATACTCCCACTTCTTAAAGTCAACACATGAGTCACACACAGAGTAACGTGTTTTTGAACAGGCTTACAGTGGACGCTTGTGTCCTGCCTCCGTGTGTGTGTGTGCGTTCATGTGTGTGCGTGTGTGTGTGTGTGTGTGTGTGTGTGCAGGCCCTCAGGCAGCAGATGGAGGCCCTTCAGCAGCAGTTTAAACAGAGAGAGAGTGACTGGTCTGTAGTTCGACACCAGCTTCAGGAGCTCATCAGAGAAAACTGTGAGCTGAGGAGGAAGCTCACAGCTGCACCGCAGTGCCCTCTGCTGGCCAGACGATGCACTGCAGCAGCGCACACACTGCACCAGGAGGAACAAACAGAGGTGTAATACATTGTATGGTCTTCTGAATCTTATCAATATATCCTTATCTCCCTTATTTTATCCTCACTAATGGTTTGTCTAACTGTTATTATATAGTTAACTGAAACACTTGAGCCACTTGAATCCCTCAAGCTTGTTGTGTTGTGAAGACGTACAGTCAATGCATCGATCTCCATGTAACAAAACACTCTGGTTAAATTACATAATGTTTCAAACAAACCTGCTCAGTAACATTTGTGTTAATACCGTTATAGTCTACAGATAAAACTGCTCGGGCTCAGTATTTTTGATAGAGGAGGATAGAGAAGAAAAAAACGTCTTAACATCACATCCCACTTTTGTCTTCCACTTGTTTTGCCTGTGACATTTAAAACAGCTCAATTCAATGCCTCACTCAAAACTGGTTCTTTACTGTCTGTAGTAGGCCTGACTGAAGTGTCTCACATTTTTGCTCACTCATTTCAAGGGAGGAAGAGCTGAAATTGAAAAGATTAGAGAAAAATTTCCTCTGCAGGCTGCAGAGGAAATATATGTGTGTTGAACACTGTCACATCGGGCCTCATGCAGGGATGTTTTCAGGTTCTCATCCTGAACTTCTCTTACTTTTTTCTTTGAGTTTTTTTTTTTCTCCAAATCCGACTCTCTTAACTTGCAAATCACCGTTTTCAGCCTGATGAATAGCAGCTGTTCATGAGGAGCTGCACGTTCGTGAAATATGATCATTAGCATAATCAAAAGCCCCAAAAACAGCCATATAAGGCTGCTGGTTCTGCTTCGTTTCGGGACAGATTTCACTCACAAGTGCAGAACTAGAATGTAAAGAGCTGAGCTTCAAGATCTTCTTAAATAAATCAGAGAAAACAGGCCAAGTTTAGCAGCACCAGTGGTCACATTTGAGGACCTGAAACAATCAATAAAGGGCTGTGCCGTGCCGTGCCGTGCCGTGCCGTGCCGTGCCGTGCCGTGCCGTGCCGTGCCGTGCCGTGCCGTGCCGTGCTGTGCTGTCAGAGTGGGAGAATTTTTCCAGCAATAATATTAAATGTATAAATTGCTGTTTAGAAACAGGCGGAGAAAAATCTGAAAAATCTTGAAAAAATATATTTTTAATTTTACATTAGGTTTGTTTTAGTAAACTTTGGTATCATATCAAAGTTTAAATTCATTCAGATTATTAAGTATTATCATATCAGGTGAGTGTCTTTTTCCTCCATGGAGATAATCTGTACATGACTTTGGCAAAATTTGAGGAAACCTTTGTTCAGCCAACAAATCTACATGGAGAAGTCATGTGTGGATGTGCACATTCTCACTCTCATGTCATGACTCAGGTTCAGTACAGAGGCAAAGATGTTCTCAGTTTAAACGTTCTCTGCTGGTTTGACCTGAGAAACAGATGAAGCCACGCTGCCCTCCACTGGCCCTCAGCGTATTCTCTCTGATGAGGAGAGAAAAGGTGATGAGAGCAACGCTTGAAAGAGATGTGAGGTGTTACTTCAAGTTAGATCAGAACCAAGAAGCATTCATTGATTTGTTTCTAAAATACCATAAAACACAGAAGATAGACTTAAATAGACTTCTAGTGATCAGTTGTGTTGTTAGTGTTGTTTTTCCACGTTACAACTCTTAATGCTTGTTTCTATTGTGCAGACGTTCTAGAGTTCACCTGGTGTCTGCTGTTAAATCTTGTTGGTATCAAATTGTTCAAGTATATAATACACTGTTAAGTGGTCTTTAAGCACACCGGCAATAATTTATGAGGTCGAACAAAAGATGGTGTCAAAGCACTGACTGACCTCATTACATGTTTATGCAGTGCAAGTCGATATGCTCCTCGTGCCAGTTCTGTCACTGCCCGAGTCTGATTTAAAGTGTTACTCACATACTGAAAGTCAATGAAAAAGATGAGTATTAAAGTTTAGATTCAGTACATCAACAATACAAACTCTTTCGTGGGTGAGACAAATACTATTTCTTTGTAAAGATGGGATTTTGTCCGCAAAATAATTCAGAAAAAGACAATAAAACAGGATTACCTGCTAAAGTGACTTGTAGAAATGAGTCTAAATCATCAAAAGCTTTAGGTAGATGGATAAATAGATACAGTAGCTTTATACTTTATTATCCCAAGGGAAAATGATGTGTTGTCAGATATAAAATAAAAAAAAACACAAGATGAATAGATCACTGTAGCAGTAAGAAAAGAAGAAAAAAGTGCAAGTTTACGAAACTTTAAATCACCCTCTGAGGGAATTTTACCACCACGTTGACAGTTTTGTCTTTTTCTGCCCAGATGGAGCGACTTCTGTCCAACAGATGCAACCTGATGACTTTCACTAACAGGACGAAGAAAGACATTTCTGCAGAGCAGAAAACAAAAACAGTGGCATTTGTCAATGGAGACGTCAAACACATTTTGGAAGATGGGAAAGTGGTGAGCTCTGTGGTTCCCTTTGTTTCCTTAAAGTACGTTTAAAACCCAACGGTAGGAATTTCAAATGGTTCACCCGATCGAACTTGTCAAACCCGATAATGCGCCTGTGTGTTACAGGTGTATTACTACGCCGGTTCACAGACAACACATACCATCTACCCAAGTGGTCTGGAGATCCTTCACTTCCCCAACAAGCAGATTGGTAAGAGATGCACAGTATACGACTACAGCCGACAGTGTAGTATTTCTTTCACAATATGTCTCCTTCCGTCAACAGAGAGGCGACACCCTGGGGGGAAAAGAGAGATCTTATTTCCAGACCAGACCATCATGTACTTGGAGCCTGACGGCAGCGAGAGGACGATCTTCAGCGATGGCACCGTCGTTCACCTTTCCCCGTAAGACTGAAGTCAGTGCTTTATCTCAGGGTGTCCGCAGGGTCAGGAAGCCAGTGGAACCCAGGAAGACTAGCCGTCATTAAGGTGGCAGCTAACAGGTATCCTCATGAATAAATAATCAATGATCGTACACCATGAGGTAACCAGCACGAGGACAGACGCTGACAAAATCGAATTTTGATACCAACCATTTAATAAATGAAGGTGCGTTATGATGGGTTCTTATAACTCCATTAGACATGAAGGTATGATGAAATAAAAATACTTGAAATCCTCCAGTTTATCACACCTGAGGAAGAAGATGTGTTTGAAGTCTGACACCATGGGGCCCAAAAGTGAGGGACGAAGTTGAGGCAACTTCTTACAACTCTGTCTTTAGTTTATACTTGTTCACATTTTGGAAAACTGGCACCATTAAAAGTAGCTAAATTAGCTATTAGCAGTTTCTGTTAGCACTGTACTCATGGGTGTACAGATGACCATCACTCTATTACTCCGATACTGGAGAAAAATTAAAAACGTGATGATTTACAGGCAAGTTCTGGAGGTGTAAGGAGCATTTCTTTTCAACATCAACAATCAGTGTCAATGTTTTAATGTTATTTACGTGTTACATTTGACTATTTAAGTATTAAAAAGCATGTGCTACTTATTTATCTACAGTGCATGTTCAAAAGTGCAGGCATACCTTGCATGCAGCCTTAAACTTGCAACAACTGATTTTTGGCCAGTTGGTGGCAGCAGAAACAACTTACAGTTGACATATCATCTCCCTTTAAGATACTGTATGATGAACTTGTTAGCAAACAGTTTATTTTCACATCCAGCAGTTACAGAGCAACATTATCTCAGAACAGAAACTCACTATAAAGCTCTGTAAATCTGAGGGGAGCTGCTGATTTAACCAACAAACAACCCCCGTTCATACTGTTTTGCTTTTGATCATCATCATCTCTTCTAGATCCGGTGAGAAGGTGGTTGATTTCCCCAACGGTCAAACAGAGCTCCACACTCGTCAGTATAAGAGGAGAGAGTATCCTGATGGGACAGTTAGGACCGTCTACGCCAACGGACGACAGGAAACCAAGTATGCATCTGGCAGAGTTCACATCAGGGAAAAATGAATGTATGTGTTCGTATGTGCAGGTAGAGTGTGCTGTGTGCGTGAGGGAGGAAATATTTTTCAATAATGTATTTAATAGGGATCTGTAAAACCCACAGACATAATCATGGTTCAACAATCAAGTGTAGTTTGTCTCACAGTAATATTTCTCTTGATCAAGATCACGTACCAGCACGTGTCATTAATGTTAATGAGTTATCTGATAAACTCAGTGATGATGTAGCACAGTTAAGCCTCTGCTAGCTGAACCTGAGTGCTCCTGTCCAACAAGACACTGACTTTTACTGATAATTGTCACTGTGACAGTTTTTATTTTTATTGTCTCTTTTTTTCCTTCTCTTTACAGGAAAAAAGTCAAATGAATTAAATGTATTAAATTACAGGAAACTAAATGGTTTGTTGACAGTAGGGTTCCAATAATTGTAATAAAAAATCCTGACAAGTGATATGACATAATGATTCAGTATTATCATTATCATTATTGTCATGGAGGATTTTTCTTGGGAAAATCCTTTGACATGCAGAAGTGATGTGTTGTACATTTCCACTTTCTAAGTTTATCAGAGGATAAACAAATCAAAGCTTAGCAGTAATCCAGGAAGAAAAAAGAAAAGAAGAAACGGGACTATCGCCATGATTTTCCTGTTTCAGATACATTTCTTTTATCTGTGCTTTCCAATCAGACTTGAGGTGTAGTTTTCAAACTGTTGTATTCTGCACGTGGTTTGAAGCATCGACTGAGCAGCGGAGGGTCCTCCGGCCCCCAGAACAGTGAATCAAAATCTTCTTCGCCCTCTGTATCTTCCTTCAGCTCGTCCTCTTCCCTCCTCCACTTTGTCTTGTCTTGGCCTGAAGCCAGCTGACCCGTCAGCTTATGAAGCTCCTGTATGATGCTCTTGATATCCAGTTCCTGCCGCGAGGCCTTCAGAGTGGCCGTGTTGAAGGGGAAGGTCCGTATGAAGTCTCCGACTCTGAGCGGAGGAATATGTTGTCCGTTCAGTGCTGTGGTTCCCTGTAAAGGAGTCCTTACTGGCTTGTGGCTCCCACTGTGAATCAGTCACAACATTTGTTTGTTACACTTTATAAATGGTTGGATCTTTTGAAAACTGATTTCTTCAGCTTGAAGCAGCTGTTCAGTTGGGTTCAATCTGAGCAGTTTCAAGCCATGAAATGTAGTTTTTGGCATAAAACCCCAAATTTTATCATTGGCCAAGCTTCCAAAAAAACATTTAGGTCAAGAGAAAGTAAGTTGCCACTGAAACCAAGAATGACGTAATACTAATTATGGTGATGCATTCGAGATCTTCCCTGTAGACAGATATTAGTAATGATACATTCAGTCAAACAGCATTACATCCATACAATCAGGTGGACAACATCACTGTGTGGACAATGTTTTGCTTTTAAGAACATTAGCTAACTGGAGTCAGTCTAAATATTTATGCATTGTATTTAACAAATCTTTTTTTTTTTTTAAATCCTGATTGTGTTTGGCAACAGACTCATTGTAATTTGTTAACTTAATAAATCAGAGAAAGGACTTTTGGAAAGACTCAAAAGCCTCTTAAACCGCAGAAAGAAGAGTTTTGTGCTTCTCTGTACGCTGCTTATTGGCTTGCTGGCTTGATGATTTATTTTGTTAATCATTTTTTGTTGAGAGGTTGAGAGTTTAATGTGTCCTTTGTCGGGTTTAATTAATGCAGAAAAATACCACAATGACTTTGCACACCCACTTCTAATAAGAGAGAATCTAACTTTTGCACGAAGGACATTCATCGTCAGCCAGTTCACACATTCTCTACAATGCCTGGTGTCTTTGCAAACTTACAGAAAGCACAGCAGTATAGAGCATATACCTGTAAATGTTGGGGAGCTTCCAGGACGCAGCAGAACGTCTGGATCCCAGCCCGCTCTGTCGGATGTCAGGTACCTTAGAGGAAACGTGTGTCTCTCCTGAGGGCTCCGGCTCAGCTTCTGTTTCAGTGTGGTCGTGGTTTGTAACCTCAGACACGTGAAGACTTCTGTTGTCCGTCAGCCGCGGTGCAAGGGCCGGACACGTCGGTCTGTTTACCACTGATGTGTTTGTCCTTGAATGTGGGGCAAGTATCAGGTTCAGGGTCTTGTCGGTATGGGTTTTGGTAACTGTGGTGTTAGTCTTTCTGCCCCTGGCTGCAAATAACTTGTTTAAGTCAACAGGGGGAAGGTGTCTTCGGATGTCTGCGACAAAAGCATGCTGTCTGGATTGTCTTTGTTTCATCTGTTCAGACTGGGGAAGAGTTTTCAGCAGAGGGAGGGCCTGAGTTTGTGAGGACTGGATGCCACTTGTTTTAATCTGAAATTTGGTTTCTTTAAACTTGGACAGCACAGGAACGTGTGAGGGAAGGTTGGCATGGAAACAAGGCTGCTTGTACTTATGTTTCTGATAAGCTTTCTCTCTTAAGCTGTCAATCGATGTGTAGTTCATCAAATCAATCAGATCGCTGATCAGTCCTTTCTTCACTGTGATATCGGCTTGACAGTCCAGAGTCAACGCGGGACTGTAGTTGACCTCCAGCAGCCAGGGTTTAAACTTGATGTCAATAAGGATATCGAAGCCAAACAGCTCCACGCAGTTCGGACAGGAGGGGACGGAGGGAGCGATGGTGAGGAGGGTCAGAGTGACGATGTTGTTGATTTTCTGCCACAGAAGACGCTCGTTGATGTCTTGGCTTTGGAGGAAATGCCTGAACTTGCTCATAGTCCACTTGCATCCTTGGCCCACTCTCCCTTTTTCGGTTTTGTAGAAAGGACCGAACTTATTGATGCTGGTGTTGGTGAGGTGAGCGAACAGGTTTTGCAGAGATGACAGGTTGTACTTCTCGGTGGCGAAACGCACCAGTCCTTCCTGATGAATGTAAACAGTCAGTGGATGGAAGCTCTTAACGCACACATAGATCCTCAGGTCAAACTTGTAGCCGGAGATCAGCAGAGGGTTGCTGATGTACCTCTGTACAATCACAGAGCAGTCGTAGACCAAGTCCTTCATAGCCTCAAAGATGAAGATCCCTCTGCCTCTGGAGAGATCCACAGGTTTACATATCCAGTACAGCGACGGTCCTCTGGTCTGACGCAGTCGGTTGTATTCAGCCAGGAAGCGAGTGTAGTCGTTGGGGAGGATGAAGACAGTTGGACTGAAGTCATACAGAGATGAACCAAACGTGGATCTCATCCTCCTCAGGTTGCGTTCCAAGCAGTCCTTCCAAAATGAAAGTAAAAAATGCAAATCGTTATTTTTAGAGTGCGATCATTTTAACTGAAAAAAACAATATTCCACCTGCATCAACATGTGTTTTTTCTTCAGATAATGTATCCTGACACAAACTGCTTTTTAATGCCAGGTGTTAATGGGGTGTAAATGACAAGACTAGTGCTTCTAGTTTTTCAAGATTTCTTTTGTTTTCTGCCTAGTTTAAGTTAAAAACAATGTCAACTGTGTGGAGATGAAGGAATGAGAAAAAATAAAATAAAACAAAACAAGAAAAGTACAAATCTCTGCAGGTACAGTACAAAATGAGCTGAAAGTCACTTTAAAGCTCAGTAACATTCTCTTGAGGAGAGAGGAAGGTGTGGGAAGATGCTGTAAATGCAGTTTCAATGCACTGAGGAGATGTCACATTTACATTTCCCAATGTTTACAAAGCAGTATGTTTCCTGTAAATTGATTTAGATTAAAGCAACAACAAATCATTTGTTAAAACAGATGCTTCTTTTGGCAATACTTTCTCAGGTTAATGTCCTTTATAAGAGCGCAGCATCTAAAACTGAATGTCTTTAATAGATAAAGTTAACCCAACATGTCAGAGCATCACCTTGCGTGTGATGCCAAGAGTTTTGGGATGGTGGTTGAGGCGCTGCCATGGCAACAGGCTGTGATATTCTGAGTTGCGAAATGCAGAGCTGCGCCAGTAGAGGTTCCAGTCCCCCTCCTCTCGTTCTTCTTCATCAAATTCCTCCCAGCCTCGCTCCAGGAGAACCTCCCTCACCACCTCTGGACCTCTGTCATGTAGTCTGAACACCAGGGACGCAGCCATGCAGCATTCTAGGCTAAACTAAAGATTCAGCAGATATACAGAAGAGAAATGTGGATAATTAATGTCAGAGCATTCTGTCTTTATCTGGCAGTTGGGGCACTTAAGCTCCATTTAGATGGGATTATCATTGCAGGTGAAATAATCCCTGTGCTTCTTTGTAATTTAAATCACTTTGGACGGATTTTACCCTTCCTGGAAACACAGGATGTAGTCTGTAATAGACAAGGAGAATTAGCAGGACAAAGCTGATGTAATGAGCTTTTACTGGGTCTTGCTCTTTTTTTTCCTGTTATATTTGTGGTACAGTATATGTTGGTGTTGGCTTGTTTCCATCTATCAGATTGGCAAGAACAAGGACCAGCTAATTTGCTGCTGCAGAAAATAATGATACAAACCACTGATTTCTCCTGGAGAAGTTTGCAATAAATTGTCCAAATGCAGGTAATGCAAGAAATGATGTGTATTAAAGTGCTAGTTTCAGAATGAATGAAAAAAAAAAAAAAAGTATCAGCCTGAGCCTGAAGATGGTTTAAATGTTATTTCAGAGGCTTTAAATTGGAATAATTATGGGAATTTACAATGTTGGAAAAAAAATTTGTCTTACCTTTAAATGCTGAATGCACATGAACTACTTGTCTTATTGTCTTCCTGTCAGGTAAATGAAGAGTACATGATGCAGTAACAGTCCTTCCCCTTCAGCTCACCTTTCAGACAGTGTAGTGTTGACAGGCAGTCTGCTCTCTTGGCTCCTCCCACAGACAAAACCAGACTGGCACAAACAGGGACATACTGCGGGTGGTCTGTGACACAGGCTTTACTGCCGAACAATGGTTGCTAGGTGAATGACTGCCCATTGTTAGAACTGTTTTGTTTTAAATGCAGTTATCATAGAGACAATAGATTATTTTCAGTAAATACATTTTGTTAATGTTATGCAAAGCTGCCATCACAGTGAACATTTACGTATAGGAATAATATTATATTGGGTTATTATTTTTTAGCTGCACCTGTACAATCTACTTAGACTGACTGCTATACTTAAAAGAAATAAACAGAGAACATGTTTTTATTTTTACTTTTATTAAATTTCATGGCAAATGCAGGTAAACCATCACTAAGCCCGCTCACAATGATCTCATCCGCTCATCTGAAAGAGGAAATATGGTTTTAACATTGTGGAAATGCTTTCACTGTGTATTGAAAAACAGTGTGTTTACAGGTTGTTACCACAGTGGTAGAGCCTGTTCAGTCTCTGTATGTCCAGCTGGCTGAGATGTGTCCTCTGACCCATCTGCGCTCCGCCCTGCTTGGGCAGCATCGTCGGACTTCCATTTAGACTGAAGAAATACCTGCAACAAAAAAAAAAAAAACAACAGTAACATTTACATGCAAGTCAGTCACTTCCATTTTTGGAAAAAATAAAATGAAGCTACAGTAAGGACAAAATGATTAGATTGTAAAATTAAAAAGAAAAAATAGTAATATTCAAAATATGTTTTAATGTAGATTGCAGCTGTTACACTTGGCAATGATAAGCTGTTACTGAAGAAATGAGGATGGTTAGGACTTACGACCCATAGTGCATTATGGAGTTAATGTCATACGGCAGGTTCAGAGTGTTCCCACGTTTCACCTTGAAGTTCTTTTGTCTCCCTTTAATCAGAAATGTTCTGAATGATTTATTAGGCTTTGGTCTTTTGAAGCCATAGCAACAAGTTGAAAATACAGTAGCTGTGTCCAAATGTGCCATATTATATACTATTACCACAGAAATCCATGTGGGTTCAATGTTGTCATTTAAAAAGGATGTTTCATCCATATCCATTAACCTTACCGGCTCCCGCTTCAAAAGTGTGTCCTGCTGTTATTACAGACACGTCTGAACTAACTAACCCCTCGACTCACTCACCTAGAACTTATGGGAAATGGTGTTTCCCCAATATTATTCAAATTATAAATCAAAATATATAAAGTAGGCTGGAGTTTTAGTTATTAGAATTTCTACAAAGGTCAATGAGATTTTCTTACATCTGAAGTTCCAGTTTCACCTCAGCTGCCTAAACTCCGCATCTTTGAACCTCTCACCCTGATCACATGCTTCTCTGTTGTTATCTAGATGAAGTTAACCATTTTCCTTTTTATGTTTCATCCTTTGTTGTGTGTCCTTTTGTTTTTAACCTTTGATCTTTAACATAGTGGCACACTATTTGTCTTTGGTCGAAGGTGGATCAGCTGATCAGGTGACCACCTGCTGAGCCCATTTACAACAGAATAAAGATCTGTAAAAGGACAATGAAGACAGATTATGCTAATACTCTAAATCTAAAGCACCTTTTTATGTTTCTAGTTTTAATATATTGCAAAGAAGCGAGTTTGAATAATTCCACAGCTGTGGCTGCCGAAGTTTTTCTGCCCCCAAAAACAGATGCATGGAGTTGTACATTGGCAGAATGCAATAGTTTGGACACAGCTAGTGTTTTTCATATAGAGAATTAAGCTTTTTAAAAAAGTGCCGTGTTCACCTGGCATGATGCTTTGCCACTGCACAGTGATGTACTGATCCCGGTCCTTGCGGGTGTGCTCATGATGCAATCCCAGTGCATGGACGATCTCATGGCAAAGGTTCCCCACACTACATGACCGAGCGTAATACACTGCCTGGGGTCCTCCTCGACAGCCGACGGAGGACGCACAGCTGGAAAGTTAAAAAACAAAAAACAAACCTCCAGTGGTGTCAAGACATGCAGTTATAGTTTTAATTCATTTGTTTTGGCAGGTGTTGAATTTCCCCTAGGGGCTAAATAAAGTATCTATGTCTTTGAGATTTCTGCCTCCTCCTCCAACATAATGGAGGTGACTAAAAAAAAATTACATTTGAAAAATTCTACATCTTTTCAATAAACACACCATCAGCAGTTCTGAGTGGAACTACTTTCTGCTAAAGAAATAGTCCCTATAAAGCAACTATAGCGCAACACTGACACTGCACTACATTTTTAATGCTGTCAACAACAAATAATTCAGTTCTCCTCCTACACATTGGAATAGCTTATAGTTCCAAGTGCCCATACCTGTGCTTTTATTCAACAATTCAAATAATAAAGTAAAAACAAAGTGACAGTTTTGTAGAGTTTTGTCTTTTGAATGAACTGACCCTTTAACTGAAATATCCCGGGACATATTCCTCACCCTTTGCCGTTGAGGAACTTCAGGTAGCTCAGCTCTGTGGTGCGTCTTTGGAAGCGAATACACGTGAAGTCAGATATCATTTTGAAGGCGGTGTAGATGTTTGACTCTCGATCAGCTGTTAGAATGAAAACATAGAAAACTGTTTTACCATCTTCACAGCACTGGTCTCACATTATTAGAGTTAGAACCACGGCAACCCACCCACGTCATCACCGATGGTGAAAGGTACGATGGCGTCCAGCCACAGAGTCTCCACAGCATTCCTGTCCTCCTGTAAAGGTTAGACACAGACATTCAGGATCATTACCACTGAACTAAACACTAAGACTCCAGCAAGACTTACAGAAGTCGTCTGACAAGTTCAGCTTCAACACTCCCTGTCGTTTTCAGTTTCGTCCAAAATTCAGGTCACATTATATTACAGTGTATGTCATGTGTGTTTCCCCTTTTATCAGAGATATTTCTTACTTCCTCTGGTCTAAAAATTCCCTGATGAAACTACATCTTTCTTTCAGCCATGTGGACACAATGTTCTCCCTCTTACCGGAATCAAAATGTCTCCCTCTTGGACAATCATGTCCTCCTGAAGCTCTGCAAGAGTCAGAGTGTAGGATAAAAACACTCAGTGTACATTGCATTTATGAAAATGATTATTTTTTTCCTTTATGCGGAACATTTAAAATTTTACCCTCTAAGGTTTCTGCACTGTTTCTTTGTGGTGGCTCAAGCAAGCTGGAAATATTCCCACCTGCAGAAATGTAAACATTAAATTAGATCATTTCATTAAAATCTCAAAAAGTTTTAAAACCCAATGACAACCAACCTGGTGCATCACTCGTCACATTGTGGGTGTCATTTAAAGGAATCGCACCAACTGACAAAGACAATAAGAATCAGTCAAAGTTGGATTATAACTGTAATTTCATATTTATGAAAATTGAGTTTGTACCTTTCAGAGATTCAGTAGAGGCCGGCCGCGGCACATCAAACATGGGCGTCACAGTAACATTACCTGTGGAAATTATGGCGTACATCATAAATTAGTCTTTATCTTGGAGCTAATCTAAAAGTCCAAAGGGCACCAACCTGTAGCAGGAGTAGTTGCAGCATTGTGGGATATATTTACAGGGACGCCACCAGCTAAATGAAAACAAAGAGAGAATGATCATTGTAAATAAAAGAAATCATTATGTAGCAGGATATGCTGTTTGAATCCTTCAGTCTGTACCTGTCGACACGCAGATGAAGACCAGAAGCCACATAGTGAAACCCAGCACAGGCTCAGAGAAAGAGAAGACCTCTGTTGGCTTTCTGACAAAAAACAGTTACCAAGAGGCTTTTTCATTAACAGGTGTGAGTCATTCACACTAATTATGACCTTTCAGCTTCAGTCTGAACTGCAGAGGGCGCTGTAGATTTCTTAGTGGTGGGTTTTTCTGTGGACACTGAAGAGTTTTTAAAAGTTGCGGTACTGACGGTGCATACAGAGATGCATCATCAGGAGAGGCAAATCAGGCAAATGTTTGGGGCCCCTAAGGACAAAGGGGGCCCATGATAGGCCCTCATATTGGCACATTTTCGATTGACAACTATAAACCCCCATAAACCTCCCATAAACACACTTGCTGTATGATGATGAGCTGCAGCTAGCATCTGTAGTCTGATAATTTGCATGTGAGACATTTAGGGGACATCTGTAAATTGTAATATCTGCCAATAGTCTGCATGTGGGGGTAGTTCTTCAATGGGATTCTTTGCCCTCGGGCCCCCCAGAGATCACCGGGTGCATATAATAGCCATTCATAGTGAATTGTTGTTTGCTACTAGTTTTTTCTCTCCATGTTTATGTTGGCAACTATACAAATGTATGATTACATCCTTTCAGCAAAGGTTTAGAATCTTAGAAATATTTCTAAGTCAAGTCTTGAGCCCAGTTTGGTTTTTGTGCCTTAAAAGTGTCTCACATATTCAGAGAGTTTAATACTTTTTGCCGTAGCTGCATTGAGATCCTGGTATTTACAGACATTTAGAAAATAGTGCTCAAGAATTACTCTGGAGGGGGGATGAGGAGCGGAGGTGCTCTACTAGGCCTATGATTTAAGACTCTCACAGTGTAATCACAACATTTCCTCTCATAGCTAAAATGTCCACTGTCAAATAAAAGCAAAAATGCCCAATAAATAATGAGCTCTTGAGGAGCTTTTCAAGTATGAATGTTGGAAATGAACGAATGCAAAGAAGAAGTGAGCTGGAGGAGCAAACATGTTCAGATTTCTGAATAAATACAGAATACAGGATTTTTCAGCAGCTGAGAATATAACAGGGGGAAAAAAGAAATTGAACATTGTTTAGACAGCTGGTAGTCAATGAATAGGCAGACTGCTTTTCTTTCACAAAGTGATGAATGAGGGTTTTTATGGCTCCCAGCATGACCACTAGAGGGCCCAATACGACACCCTGAACAACTGAAGGCTCTCAATCAAACTGTGTTGGTTTGTTACCCTGAGCTTGAACTTTCAGGCACGACTGCAGCTTTCTCCCAGGCGGAGGACTGACTCTCAACAAACTCCAGCAGTAAATGTTGGTGATGGCTGCGGTCAGAGGAATATGAGCTGAGGGTTTAGTGGTGAATGACGCAGGATTAGAACAGGATCGCTCTGCAAGACATAACTCAGGGCTCAAAGTCAATCTCGACTATCTAGCTATGTGCCATAAAGAATGCTGCGTTCAGGTGTCCTTGAACATGCAGCAGTATAATATGCATGTAACTAGAAATGCACTATGTCTATTCTTTTAATCAGTGAGTTGTTCTGGTCTTATAGCACCAGGATGTTGATGAATGACATGTGTTTATTGTTATTAATGGTGCTACATTCAGGCAATCAGAGGCAGTGCATACTACACAGTACACTAAACTTTTATGTGGTTTTCTAGATACAATCATATTTTACAGTTTATATATTGTGTCCAAGTGATGGACTCTAGAGTGCAAACTTTACAGAGGTCAGTTTAACACAGGCTTTCCCCCTAAATATGTGTAGCCACCAAACCCAAGGTTTAACCATTATCAGGCTTACTTATGCAGCTTACAGCTTTTTTCATTGGCTGAATAATACTCTCTGTGATGAGTCAGTTACTGCAACTGACAATTATATTCTCAATTAATTTTATTGGTCTCTAAAGAGTCACAAAATAGGGGAAATCCACATCACTTAGTACCAAAACCCAGGTTTTTGTCATCTGTTCAATCCCGTAGCTTTAAATGTAAGAGATGGGGGACAAAATCCTCATTCTGTGACAAATGTAATCACAAGTATATCTAAAGCTGATATGAGGCCTCAGCCATTCAAATTAGACAAATCAAGCGCATGTCTGCACAGTTGAAGTCTTTTACAACTATCCTTCCACTGCGGCTCATTTAGGACACAGTGTTTAGGGAAAACATCAGTTACATAAAAATGCATTAGGAAAGGATTGTTTAATGGTGAGAAGGCGATTACAGCAAACAAAACCAGTTTTGTTGATCAAATTGGGGCCTAAGACAGACAGACAGGCAGACTCTATGTTGTTTTAAAAATGACTTAAAATTAATGTGGTGAACTGAGGAAACCCTGTTTGAGGCTATTTCCTGTACTCTGCCAAGGACCGGAAGGATTTGGTCTGGGTGGTAAAACAGCACAGAAGGTTGTGGGAACTTTTTCCTTAAACCTGAGCAGTGCATGCTGCACTACTTTATACCTTGATGCACCTTGGTGTTGCAATAACAACTTATCTAATTTATGGTTTATTGCCTCACTCAAGTGCCTTTATATAGATAGAAGACGCTACCTTTTCATATTTATCTTGTTGTCTATTTCTGAGTTACCAAACATAATTTCGTTATGTGCCTACAATGACAAATAAAAGTGTCTTGCGTCGTAGCTGTTACATTACAATTTTCCCACAGGCCCTGAACACAGCATCAGTCACTATCATGTGATGTCCTGTCATGTGGTGCAGTCACTTCCTACTGATTTGGTCCGGAGCAGACAGACTCTGCTGTATCATGTCGTCTTAGTCGGGCTCCTCAGACATTATCCACTGCAGTGAACATGTTGTTTCGGTATAAATCCAGCCGTTGTGCGTCTCTGAAGCTGGGCCTTTGGTTCGTGGCGAGTCTTGGATGTTTGCTAGTCCGGTCCGGAGCAGAGGAGGACAGCAGCAGCCTGTGGTACCAGGACCTCTGCAGGTAACTAACACACCTCCGGAGCAAACACTGCAGCTACGAACACAACAAATAACAACATTACAGCAATTCTTCCCAATCCTTAATAAAGCTAATTCTAACTTGATTCATAGATAAGTCAGTGGATGATTTATTTGCCTGTTGTCGGACACTCCGTGACTCATAACAAGGATGAAATGAAACATTACAAGATTTCCTGTTAAATTTACCTTATTAACAATCAATTGGCTCTTCGTTTCAGTTACAATATCAACTTTTACATTTGGTTTGCCAGGCTTGCTAACGTTAAATTACCTGTATCAACGATGCAAGAGAGCTAATATATCGATGAAAACAGTTTTCTTGTCTGAAAAACCGAGCTGCTTGATAAGTTTTAGTCGGCCCACAGTTGAAATGACTCTCTGGAACTCTGTGAAAATTATCTCAGGCTAAACGAGTTAACGGTTATCTCTTGTTTTTGTCAAGCTAAAGTGTAGCCTAGCTAACTGCTAACGCTACATCACGCAACTGTCATGTAACAGCTAACGCTAACTGTTAACACAGTAAATCACATGTTTTAGAAAGAGAGTCTGGCATGGCAGCTTTTACATAAGAAAACATTCACTCAAGTGCTGCGTTTGAATATAAATTTGAGGTACTTGTACTTGAGTATTTCCATTTTATGATACTTTCACTTCTATATTTCATAGCGAAATATTGTTACTTTGTATTTCACTACATTTATTTGGCAGTTTTAGTTACCGTTTACTTTACTTATCAATATGTTTGTATACTGAACATACAGTATGAAGAGCTTGTAAAACATAATCCATTATTAAACTACCCACCAGTGTATACAAGCAGAATTAGATTATCAATAAGAAAACCACGTAATTTTAAACATGTAAATATAATAAACATTTCATATTTCCAGCTTTTCAAATGTGACGATTTTTTGCTTTTCCTTTTGAATTATTCTGACTTCAGTTTAGTTTTAATAATTGTGAGGTTTGGACTATTTGTTGGACAAAACAAGCATTGTGAAGGTGTCACTTTGAATCTTTACAAACCAAACAATCTATCAATTAATCCAGCAAGGAGATAAACCTTAAAGGAAATAACAATTGGTTGCAGCCCTACATAGTTAAAAAAAAAAAAAAAGATAGCTCCACTTCAACCAACTGTTATTGTAAAGAAGATGTGCATTAATACATAAGTAATAATAATCTAATTATTACCTCCCCTGTGACTGTTATACTGTTATACTGTTATATTACTAGATCTGAACAGTATAACAATCACAGGGACCATTTTTTCTGCATTGAGTACTAATTTTTATACATGCTCTTAATTAAGATACATTTTCAACTTTTGATGCAGGACTTTTACATGTAATGGGGGACTTGTACAGAGTGGTACAGAGTGGTCTTAGTGGTTTTACTTTAGAAAAGGATCTGACTAGTTCTTCCACCACTGATCAGAGGTAACATTATACTGCAAACTGTCGGCTAAATACAGTGTTGTCCTCCTGTTGCTCAAATATTGACACAGCAATAAGGGTGAAAAGATAACAGGTAGGTCGGGCTGAAATATCAAGCCTGTTGCATTTCCATAACAATGTTCATGTAAGTAGGCTGTTTATAAACAGAGATAGTTCGCCAGAAACTTTTGTCAGGTTTATTTGCAAATGGGATATAGGCAGCAGTAGATGAAGTGTCATTCAGATCATTTACTTTTATTTATCATTTACTAGAGTTGTGTGCAAAAGTTTGTGCAGCCCTGGGCAGATGACATATTTTGATGATTTTTGTAGTGAAAATAATTCAATGCAACCCCTGCAGCATACAGACATTTAAAAAGAATGGGCCTCAAATGTTAATGCGCTGTTAGTTTTTATTCCATGAGCGTAAAAAACAGAAAAGAGACGCTCTCCTTGCAGGTCGCTCCAAGTGCTGAGATATTTTTAGGCTGTCTGGCTCACACAGTGTGTTTAAGATCCGCCCATTTTCAATGATGTTCAGGTCAGAGGACTGTGGGAGCCGTTCAGAAAGCTCCAGCTTTTTTTTCTTGAAGTGCTTCATGGTGGACTTTGAGGTCTGTGTCAGATCAATGTCTTGTTTTAGAAACAAGCTTCTTTTCGCTTCTTGACTGACTGCAGGACAAATGCATCCAGTTTTTGCTCATATTCACTGGAATCCCTTCTTCCCTCTATCTTTGCATTGTGCAGTGTGTCTGTTGTTATGTCGATCAGTTTATCGATTTATCGACTAATTAATGCAGCCGTAAATCAGATGATTCAATTGCTTAATCTATAAATTTTCAAAGTGATGAAAAATACCCATCACAACTTTCCTAAGGTTGAAAATTTGCCTGTGTTTTTGTCTGACCAACACTCTGAAACGTCAGTATAGTCAGTTTATTACTATGAGACAAAACAAGCAGCAAATCCTCACGTATGAGAAGTTGGAACTAGGTCATTTTTGTCATTTTTGCTTGCGACAATAAGTCACTCAAACATTTCTTTACTAAAATAGTTCATTTTTCTGTCGATTAACTATTGTTTCAGCTCTGCAAGCCAATTTTAATTTATCTTCTAATGTCAGGAAAATTTTGTTCTGTGGATCAGTAAATCAATCAATATGGAAAAGTCTCTGCACCAAGTCTGTCCTGTGTCCTTCATGTCTTTTATTTCTTGCGTTGCAGTTATAAATGGGAAGCTGTGGACCGGGATAACAATGTGAGCTACACGTTGAAGCTCTGCGAATCTTCACCGTCAACCAGCTGCGGCCCCGGCACCGCCGTCTGCGCTAGCAGCCTCAAAACCAACACCAAACAGTCTGTTGGTAAGTACCGGTGCACACTGGGACACAGTAAAAGTTTTGCAGTTGCATCAAAAGCTTTTATCAGCCAGGTGTCATGTCACTCTGCTGGAGAGATAAAACACTAAACAGGAAAGAAGCTAAGAGGAGAAAACATGATTGTTTAGGAAAGTTTGATCAAGGTTTTGACAGGTTCTCTTCAGCATGAACGATGACTGTGTGTTCAAATGCAGCTTTTCTAATAGTTTAATGGACCTGGTGACATTTTAAGGCCTGTTGTGTCATTTTTTCAAATGTCACTGTGGTCAGAGACTTTGTTCCTGTAGAGAGCTGCAGATGTAAAGGAGTGTTTAAGTGCAGTTTCTGTGGTTTGGAGGGTGTCAGAGAACCTGTTTTCAGCCGGTTGTCTTCTGTCACAGTGAAGAATGTGATAGAATACCTGTGATTGGCCAAGAGTTAAATGGCAGAGATGATTCATTTCCCTTTAGTTTGGACGTGAGGGTTAAGCCAGGCAGCCCCAAATCACTCGCCCCAGACAGAATCTACCAGACTGGTTGTTGTTTAATGTACAGGTTGAAGGGGGGCGGGGTCACAACTTGAGACCTGTGTGATGATGCTTTGAATGTCCCCGGAGAAGATGTAGACCACATTGCCACCACATTCCCGCAGTGTCTGCACCTGTTTTCTTCTTACTTTGTGCAGTTCTACTATGAACAGAAAGTGATTGTGCCGTTCTCTCTCTCTCTCTCTCTCGCTCAACACTGAGGATGCAGTCGTGTTGTTTGAATAAACTTTATTGGCATTGTCACTGGACATAAACGACAGGGGGCTCCGTGCTTATGATCAGTGTGAGCTCCTCGTCGTGTTTGGCTGATTGACCTGTGCAATGTGAGAATAGGTTTCACAGGTGCTCATTCCAACGTGTGCAGTGAAAGTTACACAATTTACAGGTTCAGTAAAATCACAAAGTGTCTGCTCAGCTTTATGTGGGAGTCGTAACGAGAGGATGGCTCACCTGTTGTTGTTTTGGCGTTGGCTGTGGCCCTCAGTCACCTGTGTAAAGTTCGCTTATAAATCAAGGTACTGTAACGTCTTCTTTGCTGTACTTTGGACATCATTCGTTCTGGCTTGTAGCTCCTCAGGGCCACAACCTGTGTGAAGTTGCAAATTTCAGCTCAAAATGTGGTTTAGCAATCGTCACCTTTGTCCCCGGCAGGAGACAGGCTCAATGTCATAAAAACAAATAGAATAGATTCCTGTTGTCGCCTTGTGTCCGACAGCGTTGTGCAGGATAATTGAATTTGCTTTGCTGGGGAGCAGCAGTGTGTTTACAGCAGGAGTCGGCCAGAATCCAGCATGTTGGAGTTTACTGTCACAGTCTGACCATGAGCTGATGCACAGTTGGCACTATCTGAGTCCGATGCGTCCCTTGTGTCACATGACAGCCACACAGCAGAACATTTAGTGGCTCTTTAGTGACACTGCTTGAAAAAATCTAATTCCTAGCAGCTGGTGTGTTTATATAGCTGCACTGTGGTCATTTTGTGGGTATGAAATTAGCTGTGAATTAACTGGGAGCAGGACTGTGGTCAAGAACATTTGAACTGTGAAATGCTGTAGTTTGATTTTTTTTTCTCCTCTTTCTAAGACCTGAAGTGGAGTGTGGTGTTTAAAGTGTGTCTGCACATCAGTGGCTGTGAAGGGAAAACAATAGAAACAGTGTGTAGAGTCTTTTTGATTACTGATTTAAATATCTGGAGATTTTGAACAACTTTTTTTTTTTTAGATATATTTTTTTTAGATAATTTTGACATATAAGATGCACTACTGCCTCTGCATCTCTACTGTATAGATAGATAGATAGATAGATAGATAGATAGATAGATAGATTATCAAAATATTTGCAGATTCATTTTCTGTCAATTGGCCAATCAGTGAATTGACTAATTGCTGGAGCTGAAGTTGCATTTGTCATAGAACCTCATCTAGTGCCTAATCTCTCACTGTATATGAGACCTGATGAATATCCTGCTCTGATGGAAACTGCAAAACAATCAATATAAGAATAGATGTTAATTAAATTTACAGAAACTAATAAATCAATGGAATTTACACATGGTTTAAACAGTGGATGAGTTTATGTCAGGTCATAAACAGCGACTGAAGTGTTGTGAGGGGACTTATTGTTGCTACATCTCATATACAGAACTCATGACATGACCAGTGAGGGGTTTATTAAATGTCGAGAGAAGTGCAGCTGCATGGATCCATCTCTCAGAGCTTTATTGGAACATTAGCAGATCTGATCTCTGTGCTGATGAGGCTGAATCTGCTTGTGTGTGTGTGTGTGTGTGTGTGTGTGTGTGTGTGTGTGTGTGTGTGTGTGTGTGTGTGTGTGTGTGTGTGTGTGTGTGTGTGTGTGAGCAAGATCCACATCTGTGTCCTAGAGGGGCTCTTTGATACCAGCAAAATCTTCTTTCTGCAGTTCAACCAGTTAGACCTTTAACCAGCTCATGTGCTGCATATATATATATTTTTAGATGAATTAATAAAATCTGTAATAAAAAAGGATCTGGGAGAGTTGTTCTAATGTTGATTATTAGCCAAACACCATCTTTCTGTTAATTTGTGGTTAACTTGTAGCTCTTGTGTTAAAGTTATGTGTCACTTATCAGACCGGACCCTCAGTGATCAGAGACAGCCCTGATCTCTGATTAATACAGCAGCCTTAATTGATTAAGCTGAATCTAAAGCAGCTCTCAGACCTTCTCAGTCATGCTTCATATTTGGAGGCTGAAAAACAACTCTGCTCCTGGAAACCAGTTTAAACTGAATATAGATGACTCAATGATGAAAATAGTTGGTTGCAGCTATAGAAGTTATTATATTGACCAAGAAAGTAAAGCTGAATTTTGTTTTAGTGAAAGAACATTAAAATCAAAAACTTGAAATTGAAAAAAATAAAAAATGTTCTTATTCTTTACATGAGTTACCTTTTGTGCAAATTAGAGCTGCAGCAATTAGTCGATCCAGAAAGAAAAGGTAATCAATCATTCAGTCATTTCAGTAATTTTCAAGCACAAAATGTCAAACATTTGCTGTTTCTAGCTTCTCTAATGTGAGGATTTGCTTGTTATGGGGTGTTTTTTTTCACTATTTCTTGACATTTTAAAGACTAAATGATTAATTAAGAAAATAATCTGCATGTTAATTGATGATGGAAGTAATTGTTAGTTGCAGTTTGCATCACATGATCAAAAGTCTCCCCAGCTTGTTGTTTCCTGTCAGAATGAGCGTTGCTAACTTGCCCTGTTAGTATGAAAGTACTTGTTTGTTTATTGTTCCCACATCAATCAGATTCATTCATTTTTAGTTCCCCTCCACACTGGCTCATAAGCATCCAGAAGCAACGGGCCCCTCTGTGGTGAGGGCCCCACAGTTTTGAAAACCACTAATTAATCCAGGGGACCCTTTGAGCTGCTGCATTGTCATTCATGAACATACTTCTGATATGTTTTGACATATTTTATAATACTAGAGTTAACATGTAGATATAAATGTTAAACATCTTTTCTTTATTCTGATACACAGTCATTTGTTCTTATTTATATCACTAACTAGTTATTGTTTTACTGGATGTCCCTTACATTTGGTTTTTAATCTGAATCTGTCCTTCACAGTGGTCAGAACCTGTGCTTTTGTTATGGAAATGGTGTTTTTATAATCACTCAGGCTGCAGCTAGCTTGATTTTCTCGATTGATCAATTCATTTTTTTATCTCTAAAATGTCAGAAAATAGGGAAACTGGTTGATATGAATTCCTTCGGTCCAGAGCGATGTCTTCAAATGTCTAGTTTAGTTCAACCAATATCCAAACTCTACAGATATTCAATGTAATGTGATTAAAAGAAATTGGAGCCAGCTAATGTTTTGCATCTCGTCTTGTCACTAAACAAGTAATATGTCACATGCATTTTATATTTAATTTTACCTGACGGTGACTTCAATTTAGACTCGGGCTCACCGACACTATTTTGGAGCTGTTTTTGACTTTCAGTTACGTCACCGTCTTTGATTTTTGTCCGTGAGCTCACTAAAGAGTTGCTTCCACGCCTCACAACAACAACAACTTGTCCTGCAGTGTGAGGCCGTGACCTTCCCCTGGTGACAAATTGGTGTTTGGTTGCTCTCAGCCAGGCGGTGTCATCTGACTCACATTTCTGACTGCGACAAAGAGCTGTGTCGCCCGCTGAAGGCTCTGGACTGAATACTGCCGACTCATATTGTCAGTAGGAGACATGTCCAGCTTTTTTTTGTTTTGTTTTGGTTTTTTTGGGGGGTTTTTCTCATTAGATTTGAGTTATTTCCAAGAGTGAAGATCACAGATGGAAAGTGAAAGAAGCAAGAGATGGCAAACAAAGAGAGGTGTGGTCTGATGATTTGGAGTTTAATAAGACTTGCTGACTTATCACATGACCCAGGAACACATCATGGAGCATAAAAGTTCGCAAAGACAAACAGACATAAATCTCTCTCTCTCTCTCTCTCTCTCTCTCTCTCTCTCTCTCTCTCTCTCTCTCTCTCTCTCTCTCTCTCTATCTCTCTCTCTCTCTCTCTCTCTCTCTCTCTCTCTATCTATCTCTCTCTCTCTTTCTCTTTCTCTCTCTCTCTTCTCTCTCTCTCTCTCTCTCTCTCTCTCTGTGTGTGTGCTGCTTGTTTAAGGCTTCATTCATGCTCTCTGATTGGCTGTGTTCAGAAACCATAATAGTGCATACAATAGTGCAAATGAGCAGGTAGCAACAGATAGGTTATATAAATACCAGAAAGCAAATCTTATAAAATATCAAGTGTTCCCTGAAGTAGTCATTTTGTGTTCAATGCCTGTACGGCATAGGGAATGAAAGACTTCTTGTAAATGTTGGGGCCCTCATTCAACAGCCAGAGAGGAGCAGTTCAAACTCTGAGTGTAGTGGGTGTGCGGTATCTGCAACTATGTTAACAGCAGGTGGATCAGTGGCTTGGATTCATGTGATATACAGTGGATTGCATGTGCTCCCATATTGTCATAAAAAGTATTGATATTAGGCCACAACTACCAGTTATTTTGTATTATTTATTAGTTTTCTGATTACCTTTTAGATCAATCATTGATTAAATTTCCCAAGGTGATATCTACAAATTGCTTTTCTTGTGTGACCATCAATTCAAAAGAGATGATCCTAAAGATAATCAATGTACTAAAAAAAGGGAAAACATCATCATCAATCTTCTTCTCATGGCTTCAGCTATTCAGCCCACGACTTCACTGTTATGGTTCACTCTCACAGTGTCGTTTTCAGCAGCAGCTCTCAGTGAAGGAACTCTAAAAACCCACTGAGCCCCACCTGCTCAGCATCAAACAGTGGGCAGACGCAGCCAGAGACCAGCTGGTGAAGAAAGTGGAGCATTTAGCAGCTAAAGAGCCAGGTTTTTCCCTCGGGAGTTGGCAGAGACCCAAAGCTGAGCTACAAGAAGAGTGAATGTTGGACTCGGATTCACCAGCTGGACTGAAACACAGACTCCAGATAAATGATGATGCTGCTCTGTAAATGCTGGATGAGCAAATCAGCAACTGTTTGCCAACAAGTTCACCATATCAGCTCAAAAACTAATGATACCTGTGTCAGTGTTGTGTTCACAACTTGTGTTTAAAGAGTCAGTTAATGCAGATTTAAATGTGTTAGTGGTACTTTTTTTTTTTGTTTCCCAAAGATCTTTTTATTAGATTTTCAACAAATGGACAGAATGCATATTCGTATAGTATACAATGGGTGCATCAGTGTAGCATTACATTAACAAAATATACAATTTGTAAGATATAACATATATATGTCAACTCTACAGCACATGTCCATATTAAAAGAAGCAGAACAGGCAACCTTAACCCCTTCAACCCTTGCAGCCCAAGCCCATTAAACAGCTATATAGCATTTATATACCATATAAAAAGGTATTTCTCCTCTGGAGTTTTACAGGGAGGAGCTGGAAGTCTGGTTTTACATTTAGAGGAGGAAGAAAGAAGAAATAAATCAATAACAAAGGAGGGGTTTAAAAATGGATAAACTTCTATAATCTGTATTACTGACAAAAGTCATCTCAACAACAAATATATATAAATTAAAAAGGGGGAAATCTGTCCTTAATTTGAGTGAAGATTTTGAAAGTACTCTAGGAAAGGTCCCCCTATCTTAAGGAACTTTTTGTTGAGTCATAGACTGAATAGTGGATCTTTTCAAGGCTTAGACAGGACATAGTGTCCCCCAGCCACTGAGCATGGGTGGGCAGGGTTTAAGCAAAGTTTTGGATAAGTTTAAATGCATGTTAGTGGTCCTTTTTATTTTAAAGTTCTGAACACAGGATCTGAATAAATCTTCCATATGTGGTTTACAGTTATAAATGAAGAAAAACAAACAAAAAAACAACAATTAATTCTTATATTTGAGTAATAATCAGTCTTCATTTTTGCAGATAATCAGTTAATCATGTAATCTTTTCAGCTCTAAAATGTCCAGAGACATTTCAGCAGGCTGCATGATCTGCTTCTTCGCTCCCTGTCTGTGTTCGCAGTGTCTTCATAATAGCTGTGCTAATATTACTGGACCTATAGTTGAAGCAGCGCAACAGGCTGGAACATGAGCTGTGCTTCACATGAACAGTGTTCAGATACAAACAGCCCAGCCAGCAGCAGTTGTGTATTTGGTGTTAGTAGGTCACTGTGTTGTTGAGTAACATTCCTTTATGGTCGCCTTGTGATAGGAGTCCTGCCATATCAGAGGGAGCAGAGGGCACACACTCACAATAACATGTCTAGAGTTTCTCTGAAACTGCCTGTATGGCAATGACTGTTATGTTCATATCTGTGTAATATTTGAAATTTAAAAGAGAAACTAAAATGCAAACAAAACAAAAGCATAAGGACCAGAATAAGGTCACCTGTTAAACACAGACAGATACATAAATACAGTTTATTACAAAGGGATGAAAGTGCCATTGCCTTTCATAAAAGAAGCTTTTATGTAGTGAACTGAAGCCATCATTTGATTAAGAGCCATAAAGATCTTCAGGAAGTAGATATCACTTTGCTCCAGAGACAGATTAGATTAGATGTCCCAGTAAATTTGGATTTCTGCTCAGGATTTATCATAAAAATTAGACTTTTCCACTCAGAATCTCTCCAGGTCATAGAAGTGCACTGAATGTCACAGAAATCTACCAGTAACTTTAACTGCTCGTGTACCTTGGATGATTTGAAAAGCACTTGGTCTGTTACTACAAATAAATCCTGTCTTTAAACTGAGACTGAGAAACAATTTTACCACAAATTAAACCAAAAATGATCCAAATGACCAGTTAATAGGTGACTGCACAACTCCACGTATCATAGGCAAAATATAGAAATGAGCAAATCTTTATTTGTCAAATATATGTGTATATGTATATAGATAGTTTTATTTGCTTTTAATATACAGGAGGCGTTATGTTTTCAGGTTGTCCATCCATCCATCCATCCATCCGTCTGTCCATCAAGGACGCCTTGAGGGAGTTTTCTTCAAATTTGACACAAACTTTCACTTGGACTCGGTGATGATGGATGAACTGATTAGAACTTGATGGTCAAAGGTCAACGTCACTGTGACCTCACAAAACGTGTCTTTGGTCATAACTCGAATTCATACTTTAATTATGATAGAATACACTTAATACCTTTTTATCTTATTCCTTCAAAGTCTTCACTTTATTATGCGAGTCTGGACAGATGAAGATGGAAACTGCAAGTTGACTGTTGGTGGTGGCAAATAACTGCAAGGCAGTAACTGTAGTTTATCTTCCTTATCCTACAACCGTCACTGTTACGTATTACCTCACCACACATAAAGCATTTTTATACATTTGATTGGGGTTGAAAATCTACAAACACTTCAGTAAGCAAAGCTGAGGATCTAATGGCAGTTTGTTTTGTTTCCTGTTTATTGCACGAGCAAACATTTTTCCAGCTTCATTTGACAACAGCCTCACAGACATGAGTTACTCTCACAGTGTCTCATCTGGCCGACCTACTGCGAGTTTATTTAACTGCCTTAAATCAAGTCGGAGGCTTCACGCAGGATGTTTTCCCACTGCTGTCTGTGTCTGATGATGATGATGATGATGATGATGATGATGATGATGATGAATGAAGACTGTGCTGACTGCAGGGTCAGGATATTACGGTGCAGAGGTTTATCTTGTGTGTTTGTGCGTTTACAGGGCAGTGGGTCAGTAGAGGTTGAGCTATTATTCTGCCAGACTGTCTGCTTCAGCAACAAACAGGGGCATCCAGTCTGAGAGTGAGAGACTGGCTGTGTTTGTGTTGGATTGTCTGACAGACCTTCACTATATTTATTTATATATCTTACATTTTTGATGCGTCATTTATCAGATATACTTTTTTACATGCACCGAGATCTCTACATCTTTATTAAATTCAACATTTGTGTAATGAGTTCTAATCGTTACTGTCCACAGTCACAAAACATAAACATTTTTGTTTAGTTGTACATATCTACGAGAGAAGCTAAAGGCTTTGAAAAGGATTTAACTGTCTGTAACTGACTCTGTGTTTCTCTGTCTTGGATGTACAGGTGAGCTGTCCCTGCAGAGGCTCTCTGGCACAGTGCTGGATTACAACAGCACAGAAAAATGTCCAGAAAGCAGCAACAGCATACAATCCAGCATCAGCTTCCAGTGTGGGAAGACCATGGTAAGACTCACAAACAACACGTGAAATATTTACAGTTTAATAGTATTGTTGATTAATTTTTTTTTTTAAGTGAAAAGAGGTAAATACAACCTCTGCAGCAAACATCATGTTTACCCACAGAAAGCTTCAGCTTGTGTTTCTTGAGGTGGTTCATGGTGGGTTTTTTTCTGCTCTGGAGCTTCTTTTGACTCACTTTCTTGACTGACTGCAGAACATCTACATTCAGAATGGGCTGATGTTTAGTACAATCCATTCTTCTGGCCGCCACTCAACCCTGAAGCAGAATATATCCACCCCTGTGCTTAACAGCTGGCAAGTTGGTTCCCAGTACAAACTGAGATCGACTGAACCTGGCCTGGTCAGAAGCCTGGTTTAGGTATAAATGGCCTAGCAATCAGGTTTCATCAACAGAAATCCATTGTATATGCAGTTTATTGCATATCGTAGCTGACACTTTGAACATGTTAGAAAGGTTCAAAGTAATAAATTGTACTTGAACATGTAGTTCTACCATGAATATGCGCTTCAGCTGTTGTGAAATACGGAGGAAACGTTTAGTCGGCGCTTTATATTCAGCACAGTATGACTCGCCAAAACATTAGACAGCAGACACCAGGCTGATGTGATGGAACTGAAACAGAAATTAAACCCTGACAAATATTTTTGAGTTTTCATTTGACTCAAATTTCAATAAACTGAAGTTTTAGTAATTTTTTCTCTTTTCTCTCTAAACTGGTGTTTATTGAATTCTGTCTGCTGTCAGCTAGAATGAAAGGAAGTGAATCTTTGAGTGGAAACAATGTAGGACAATGACGGTCACCTGCTCATCTGAGTCAAAAGTCAGTGTGACGATGCGGCTGAGCGGTGGGTTGACATTGACGTGTCATTTCCTGTTGAATTTTATGTTCCAACAGAAGATGATCTGCACTAGATTTTTCAGTTTCCAAAGTCTGATGTGGGGAAATGAAAGTGGCTTTTATGAGACTTCTCATAAAAAATCTCATCTCATGCTGATAAGAAGAAGTGAGGAGTCATGTGCAGATGATCTGTGAAAAATAATGAGCCTGAGCAGGAATGTGCCACTGGTACAGACTGGACATTTAATGTTTCTTTTTTTGTTTAGTCACTTTGCACATTTATAGACATGATTTATATTTTGCTATAAATATTTTGAGGAGTCTTTAACAACCAGAGAGAGACTGGTGAAGAGGAAAAACAAATAAATGTCACTTAAACAAATTAAAAGCTTGTATTCAGAACCTCTACATCAGATTGACTTTATCAGTTTAATGCAGTATCTGTAATATATTTGTCTTTTTCTCAATGCAACCCTTATATTTGCTGCTAGACAATCAGAACTACATGGTAATGATTTACATGCTGTATATTGCGATTATGAATAACTGACAGTGGGGTCCAAATGTCAGAGACCACTTTACCATGGAAGACTGGTCTCAAACATTTGGATGCTATTCTATATAATGTATATTAACTTGATTTAATCATAAACCGTAACAAACAGTAACAAATTATGCGATATAAACCTCCAATAGCCAGGACCACACATATTGTTTGTGGTCCTTGAGGTCTAACAAACGATATTTCCTCATTTGCTTGCAGTGTTCTTCGTCTTTGTTGGTGCTTTAAAACCAAATGAGGGAAACAGTGTGAAACCAGAGCACAAGAAAAACAATACAGGGAACATTGCTCCATGGTGATACAAGGGTCAAACACTCCACAGGGAACCTTTTTAATATATAACACTGTCATCATTTTAGTCTTGTCAGGGAGAAATGAAATTCATAGTTCTTTAAATAATAGTTTTTCTATTCCTTCATAATGTTAATCAGTGGTTCACTTCAGTAAACGTTCTCACGTTCCAGAAATGACTAAACTGGGTTAGTAAAAACACAATGTGTCTTGTGAGACACCAAAAGAGACAGAAGTTGGCCTGTGGCAAAAAAAAGTTGCTGATTTGGCTGAATGTGGATGAAGAGTGGGAATTAAAAAGACTCTTTTCTGAGCACATGCTCTTGAGAAGCCCTTGAACAAGCACTGAACCCGCGTCTGCTCCAGCAGCAGCAGCAGCAGCAGCAGCAGACTAAGGTCGAGCTGGGCAGCGCTCAGCTGTAAATGTTACTGTAAAGTAAAATATTTATAGAAACGTTGACTTTGCCTGGTGTCAACAAGACCAGAAAAACATCATCAATGTCAGATCTGAGCTCTCTGCGATCCTCTGCCCACTTCTCCATCCCCAGATCTCTCAGATCTTCAGATCAGCTGCTCCTGGCCGTCCCTTGGTTGAGGCTGAGCAGAAAGGGTGATTGGGCTTTTGCTGTAGCTGCCCCAAAACTTTGGAACAGTTAACCTCTTTTAATTAAGTGTTCCCCTGCCTATGTGGACATTTTTAAGTCTAATCTTAAAACCCACATGTTTTCTCTGGCTTTCGAGTGTCCATAAAGATTTTATCTTTCACTTTTATCCCTTGTGTTTTTAATTCAAACTGTTCCATGTCTGTCTCAGACCATCAGACCATGAGATAGTTAATGCATCTCATTTGAGCTGTTTCTATGTTGCGTGTTTCTTGTTGTTTTACATTGTACAGCACTTTGGTCAACTCTGTTTGTTTTAAATGTGCTTTATAAATAAACTTGATTTGATTTGATCCAAGACGCCTCACAGGCTTCCTGAGACCAGCTTCAGGCAAATTAACATCTCTGAGTTCCCCTGAATATTCACATGCAGCAGATACAGTATGTTAAAAGTGGATATAAACACTCAGCGTTTTACTTTATAACTGAAACACTGGCACATTTCTGTTTGTGAAGTGATTTATATCCTGTGAAATGTTTAGTGTCTTTGTTCCTCTCTGCAGAACAGAGCTGTGAACGGCGCAGCATGATAATGCTTCCACTCAACCTTATCAACATGAAACTACCTGTCTGACTCATTTTGCTGTGTTTGTGTGCCACAGGGGACCCCGGAGTTCGTCGCTGTTTCTCAGTGTGTGCATTACTTTGAGTGGAGGACCTACACCGCCTGTAAGAAAGATAAATTCAAGCCACACAAAGAGGTATGTGGTGGAGAATCTGATTTTAGGGGATGACTCAGTTACCAGAGGGTTTCTGTGTGTAAGAATGAAACTGTTGGTGTATCTGTGAAGGTTTTGGTGTGGTATGTGCAAGACATTGAGCCGAGGAGGTGTTAAAGTGGCAACAAAAAGCTTTCCTCCCACTCCTGTGACGATGTACAGAGTTAAAGTCATGTGTTTTGTTTATCAGTGTAGAGGACAGGTCACATGTCGTCACATTGATCGAGTTAATGTGAGCTTAGCATGGAAGAAGTGAAAGAATGTGTGAAATGAATTCATGTATGAGCTGTTGTGTGAAATAGCTTAAAGATTTTTGTTTGTCAGATGAAAATCAATTTATGAGCATTTTTATTTTTTATAAATTTGTATATTAATAGACTGGGATTTGTTTTTAAAAATGTTTGTTCTTCCATGAAATAGTTGATTTAATGAATAGAAAAAAAAACACGATATATCTCCTATAACAGGAAAATGCTGGTGCCTAAATCAATTTAGAGCTTGTGAAGTTCTCTGAATTGAAGTATTGAAATCACTTAGTTGTAGCCCTACCAGTTACTACATTAAGTGAGAATTTGCACATAAACCAGGAGCAAATCAACCTGCAAAGAACCATGTTGTGTGTATGCAAACGTCCCAACATGTAGAACATTTGAACAGCCACACTAAGGAGGAGTTTTCTTTACTTTTAACTGCTTAAACATATCATTTCTACCATAATTCTCCATTTTCTGTGTATGAGTGTAACATCGAGTGATTCTGACAGTAATATGTCAGTGTTGCAGTATGAACCTACTTCCTGTGTGTCCAGGTGCCCTGCTACGCCTTTGACTCGGACGGCAAAAAGCACGACCTGAACCCTCTGATCAAACTGAGCGATGGATATCTGGTGGACGACGGTGACGACAGCATCGACTTCTACATCAACATCTGCCGCAGTCTCAGTGAGCACCTGAGGGAGGGTGGATGGATGGATAAATGACTTAGTAAATGGATGTCTGATTGCATTCAACATTTATCAGTATGAGAGTTGTGGGTATGTGTGGGCGTAATTTTTTTTATTCAACTGGGAAACGGTTGAATTTGATTCCAACAAGAGTCGTCATCTTCAGTGGCGAGTTGGACAATAGAGACACCACAGAAGAAGAAAAGAAAATGAAGTTTCAAAGTGCACAGCCAGCTGAAATTGAATTGTCTTTTTGTACATCACTCTCTACCTCCTGTTGTTCAGAAACTAAGTGGGTTTGGCCCCATTTTAGCCCCTAATTGATCGCCCATGACTAATTTTAGAGTTGGGCAGAATTTCTTTGAGGCACATCAGGCAGTCTGATTAATCACCTGAATGATCAATAATCTGACTGGTGGACGGTTACCTGGATCTCTGGCATGTCAGACATTTTGGCTGACTGTTTTTCAGATTGAACAGTTCAGCATGGCTGCTGTCAAAACATCCATTATAATCTGTAATCAGCTTGTTTTAATAGTGGAGTAGAATTTTACATGTTAAGTTTGTGTGTGTTCAATGTGATGCACTGTGCGTTACCAGCCCTCCAAGCTCATTTCCTTGTATAAACAAACATCGTCGTCTTGTCCGTCATCTCCTCCTCTTTCAGACCATCCAGACAAATCCTGTCCAGAGGGCTCTGCAGCTTGTCTGGTCACCAGTGACGGCTCCTACAACATGGGCTACCCCACCAAAGCACTGGAGCTGGTGGACAGCGACAGGTACTTCCTTAAATGAATGTTAACTGCTGTCTGCAAACAGCCTGTAGAAATCTGTGGGACAGCTAGAGCTTTGATTGAAGAACGTTTTCTTAAAAAGGTTCCATGACTGTCAGAGCGTCCACGATTTCTGTTTGGTGATTTGTTTAAGAGACTGTGTTTTCATTAGGGCTTGTGTCAAACATCCATGTCTTAAATGTCTGTGTAGTAACTTTTTATAAAAAGAGGAATAAACTTTTAATAATTGAAAAGCTATGTTTCCTTCCTGTCTCCTCTCCTGTCTAGTCTGAGGTTACAGTATGAGCTGAGTGCTGATTCGTCTCCTCCAGCCATCTGTAAGGGTCACCATCCTGCCGTCACCATCACCTTCACCTGTCCATCAAGCAGACATTCGGTAGGTTATACACATTCATATAGATGAATATACACAGAAAACATTTATACATTTCATCACTTGCAAATACTTTGTTATATCTTTCTGTTTTAACCTATGGTTCATGCTAAACTACTGAAATATGACTGAGGTCTCCTTTACTTTTACTAAAAGCGATCCTTGGTTCCATCACAGGGTAGCACTCCGAAGATGACAGCAGAGCTGAACTGTCGTTATGAGGTGGTGTGGGTGACTGAATACGCTTGTCACAGAGACTACCTGGAGAGCCACACCTGCAAACTGACCAGCGATCAGCACGACATCTCCATAGACCTGACGCCTCTCACCATGGGCTGTAAGTGTTTGTTCCTCTAAAGCCGGGACCTCCGCCCAGTGTTTTCACCGTTGACCTGGTGACATTTCTCCTCGTAATGAGAAACCTGCTGTTCTCAAAGAATACAGTCAGACGGCAGAGCAGTGTGGAGGGGGAAAGAGTTGAATGTGAGACAGACGCTCTAACTTCATGTTTTTATACCATTCTAAAACCCCACAGGGAAATGAGTAGCAGTCAAACTACTGTCTGTTTGCAAACACATCCTCATTCCTCAAACTGGTTTTTACAAGGCTGGAACTACAAGGGCCAATTCCATTGGCAGAAAACACAGCGAGCCAAGTAGTGGTACATTAACCCAACCTACATTTTTTTTCTTTTTTAAAAAAAAAAAAAAGTTCAAATATTGCTTCTCTATTATTATCCACACTGACACATTTAACCTCCAAGAATTATTGGCTCATAGTGCTGCTTTTTTTATCCCAGTAAGAGGAAGTAGCTTTATGAGTAAACTGTACTGACCTTCCTGATTTTGTCAGCTCAGTCTTAGGAATAGGAATTGAAAAACTTACTGCCACAGTCCATACACAACCTGTGTTTGACCTGATGGAGGCCACAGGTTAATGCTTAACTAGAAGTACTGTATTTCACTGTGTTAATGTAAGTGTATGTGAATTTTTAAAGCCAGATACTGTTAGTTTCATATTGAAGGTCATTTTTTTCACAGATTTTGCCCATATCTGTTATGTTTAAAGGAAAAGGTCCACGTTTTATTGGTCTTTTCATGTGATCTCTCTAAAGCTCAGACATTATAGCTTGTTTTTACACTTTAGTTTTCTATACAGATTAAACAAATAAGTTTCAACACATTAATGTGTTTTAGAGAAGCTGGTATTATCATAATTATTATTATTATTTTGTGCTAAGCTAAGCAAATCATTTTCTTAACTGTAGCATCATATTGTGACGAGCTTGCTCAGAAGAAATACTATGAGGCAGTGAAGTCCTGTGCCCCAATACACCATGTGACTACAGGATATCCTCTTCATTCAGCATTGAAACTGAACACAGAGCAGAAACATTTGCTGGAGACCACTATTCACTACAGGAGTCTCAGTCATGGCGATCCATCGCTAGTTACAACTGGACACCGTCTTGGCCACACAAACACCGAACAACTATCTCACACAACCATAACAAAACATGAATGACACTGTAAAGTGTGTGTTCGCTTTATGGCTGATAGTTACATGAAAAGACATGACAAGACAAAAGACTTGCAACAACTGTTCCAGTATTCTAAAAGACATCCATAGTAGTAGTGATTACAGTCATACTTAACCTTCATGGACATGGTGATCATTAGTCATTGGAGAAATAAGTCAGACCGAATGTTATTTTGTGTCGTTGTGTGCAGCTACAGACCATCCATACTATGCACATTCTGAGTCCAGTGACGGGGCTGAAAGCTACGTCTACTACCTGAACGTGTGTGGACAGATCCACAACAAAGAATGTGGCGACGACCCGTCCATATCGTCCTGCCAGGTGAAGAAGAACGGAGACGTGAAGAAGGTGGCGGGGAGACACGTGAACCAGACGTTACGGTAATCTGTGTGGCTGTGTTTGTGTGCGCGCGTTGAAGTCAAGCCTTTGTTTGTGTTCACTCTTGTCTACACAGATACGCCCTGTGTCACAAGTACATGGTGATAATAATTAACAACAGTTGGAGCAGGAACTGTCACATCAGCATTTTCACATTAAAGGTTACATTGCATTTCTACTTTAAGTTCTCGGTTTTGCTGCTACAGGTTTGTTCTGTTATGACCAGTAGCTTATGGTGGCTAATGTTAGCAAAGTTTAGCTAGATACTGCAGTGTTACTAATATTACTGAGTTGGTTCACTGGCTTTATGACTCTTGTAAATTTGTGCTACTGTTCCACTGTGTTTGATGATTTTATCACCACAGTAAAAGACATAAAACAGGCTGTTACTCAAAAGGAGACATTTCTCTTGTTTCCTGTTTGTGATCCTGTTCCTGGTCAGCTGGTGGAGTGTGTTCCATCGAGCTTGCATGTCATCCCTTCTCTCTCCCCTAACCTTCCTGTCTATCTCTCCACTTTGCCCCCCTGATCTGATAGATTTACAGTTTAACCAGCTACACAAACACTTTCACAGAGCTGATCGTGAACTGCTCATAATTGAGATAAAATTGATAAAATACAGTTTCAGATATCCTCTTACTTAGTGAGCATTGAGGTGGAGGTTGATATATTTTTTCTCTATTATCAACAAATGGGTGTTTTCCCAGCAATAACCCATGTAACAGTTTCACATCATTAACACTTGGCCGCTGCTTAATCACTTAAGATTTGTTAAATCTCTTATCTTCCAACCCTGTTCCTCCCCGTGTTTTTCTCCTCTGCAGTTACTCAGATGGAGATTTGACTCTGATCTACCCAGACGGTGACAGATGCTCCACCGGCTTCCAGAGAATGACCATCATCAACTTTGAGTGCAACAAGAATGCATGTGAGATTCTCCTCCATCATGATTTTCAGTTGACACTTTTCTTAACAACAACAGGATTAAATTCTTTCCATTGGCGTCATCTGGTGGTGCTAACGAGAACCAGAGCATCGATGTCTGGCTCAGCTTCCCTTCCAAGGTGCAAGGAGAAGAAAAATAGTCAGGAGGTCAAAAATCCACAAATATTTGTGCTGTATTACAACTAAATATGAAATAGTTTGTCATGCTACAAGTGTTGCTGGAATTTTTACCTCTGCAGGTGGCAGACAGCAACACAGGCTGGTATCATGCAATTTGCACATTTTGCAAAATATCTCAGACACCACTGATAAAATGAATCATGTCTCTGCAATAAATCTGAATTTCATCTCCTTGTTTTAACATTTTCAAAATGAAACTCATTGAGCCAAAGGATCTTACATATAATAAGGTCATAATAAGAGACAATGCAACGTAACGTGTGTAGTTTTCTTCTTGGGCAGAGTTTCCTGTATTAATGTGCAATATCCTGTATATGTCACCATTTTTAGCTTCTTGAGAAACCTTTCCTTCAGACTCAAGACTTTTAACTTTTCATGTGGTGACTCAATCATTCGTGGATTTTTACTATCACCTTGTGTAATTTCCAAACAGGTCAATGTCAGACAGGTGAATCATGTCATAACTTCGACCTTATTCATCCTGCTGTGGTTTGCCTTTTTCTTACCTGCAGCCAACGGTGGCCGAGGGAACCCGGTGTTTGCGGGCGAGACGGACTGCACTTATTACTTTGATTGGGAGACGGCCTTCGCCTGTGTCAAGGAGAAGGAGGATCTGCTGTGTCGGGTCAGAGATGGAAACAAACACTACGACCTTTCACCTCTAACAAGATACCCCGGTGAGTTCAACAGCTCAGTTTATCACATCATCTGACTGTGAGCGTCAAGATCTCTTGCTAGTTATACTCACTCCACATTTTATTTTAGCTGACTGATTTATTAACGGCTTTGAGATTAGAGGAAAATCACAAATTTAAAATCTGATCAAGGACATGTTTCTTTTTCTTTAACAAAGGGCTCTACACATCATAATAATCATAATCAATTGTAATAATCAAACCCCATTTAAACCAAATCCACCTAATATAAACCTGATATAATGATCTTCGATAATGTATTTATTATAATATATTGAAGATTGTAGGTATGTGTAAACTCTGTTCAGTTGGGATTAAACAGTTGGAGGATTCAGTGTGACTTCCACTTACTGAGGATATCATTATCGCCAATGTCCATTGCCAGTAAATGTCTATAAACCCTCTTAAAATCATAGAAAAAATACAAAGAACTTACCAGGGTTTCATCTGGATACGTCCATGGGTAAATTGCAAACAGGAACTGCTAATAGCTCATTCTGCAGCTTTTAATGCTCCTAATTTGAGGTGAAGAAATGACCCACCTACATGAGCACTCACATAGGTAATGTTAAAATCAACCCACCTGGCTTAGAGAAATAAATCCAGTCTGAACTGGGCTTCAGTAATATAAACATTTAAATATTACTTCTATTATTTAATTTCAACTCAGTGAGTTGCTTCCTGATGCTCATGTATTTGTTTGAACCACTGGGTCTGAAAATCACCTTCCTCTGTGCGTCTGTGCTGCTTCAGGCTCAGATGTCAGTGGGAACTGGGAGGTGGTGGACGCCAACTCTCCAAAGCCGGATTCACGTTTCTACCTGAACGTCTGTCACAAAGTCGTCCAGACAGGCGGCGCCGCCGGCTGCCCGGTGAACGCCTCCATCTGTGCCATCGGTAAGAGTCTTCTCAAGGATGGGGGTTTCTGTTTTTCTTTGTTTGTTTGGTTATTTTAGTTTTTCCTTCTAATTATTGTAATATTTATTCATTTATTATTTGTAACAAAAAATACAGTTGTAAACAGAATATTCAGTTTTTCAACATGTTCCTGTTTCTCACATTGAAAACCAAGTTCAACTAAAACATTTATTCCAGTTTGTACCAATGTAACTAAGGGGGAGGGTGTGGTAAATGAATTAAGAATATTAAAAATACATTAAAGAGCCACCACCTCTGCAATGGATGAGATAATTCTTTATTATAATAAACCTGACCAGTGTGATTTGTTGATTTGTGTGTCTGTCTTCAGATAAGGATCGTGGGCCCATCAGCCTGGGCAGCTTCCTCTCATCTCCCCAGAAGACAAAAATAGGGAATGACATCAGACTGGTGTACACTGATGGAAGTTTTTGCCCCAATAAAAAGAAGAGGATCCAAACTATCCTGACCCTAAAGTGTAAACCAGGTAGGTTGAACAGAGACATGAGAAGTGGGTAATTAGGTTGAATAGATTTCTCTCTATAATGTTTTCAGACATTTGAATCTCTCTGTGTCCTGCTGCTCTTTCCTCCCCCCTCCTCCCCCTCCTCCTCCTTGTTTCCTCGCAGGAGATCTCGAGAGTGCTCCTGTCCTTCGTACCGTTTCATCTGATGGATGTGTGTATGAACTGGAGTGGTACACTGCTGCTGCCTGCGTCCTCTCGAAAACACAGGGAGACAACTGCAAAGTGGAGGACCCTCAGGCTGGTACGACACACACACACACACACACACACACACACACACACACACACTCACACAAGTTTGATCAACATGGTTTTTAACTGATCAATGTTTTAAAGAAAAACCCAGCAGAGAAGAAAAAGACGCAACAAGTTTCATGGGGAATGTGTATTAGTGGTTAAGCACAAAACAAATCTCAGAGGGAGATATTTTTGTAGAGTTCAGTCCCGGTTTTGAATTCTGCTTCTTGTTTTCTGCAGCTGCTTTATCACTTTCTGAGATCTTGAAAGAACCGAACAGTTATTTTCATCATCTATTAATCAGTCAGTCACCTTCTCAAATCACTGAGTAATTGTTTGGTTTATAAAATGTTGGAAAATAGTGAAAAATGCCTGTCCGAATTTCATAAAGCACACGGTCTTCAGCAGTCTTGTGTAATCTGACCAACAGTAGAAAACCAAAATATATATAATTTACTATATATATATAAAACAGAGAAAAGCAGCATATCCTCACATTTGTGAAGCTGGGCCCAGGGGATGTTTTCCATTTCTGCTTGATAAATGACTTAAACTATCAATTTATCATCAAAGTAGTTGCAGGGTTGGAGGCGCTCTGCTTTGTCTGAATTAAAAAGTGCATAAAGTTATTACGCTTTTATGAAAAATTCATTCTTCATGGAAAACAAGCAAAAGCACAAATCCACACAGTAACAGCCGCATAATGGGCCTCTCATTTTTAGCTCTGACCATTGCTTTTGCTGGGAAATTCATTTTCTCTCAGTAGATGAATTATCTAATCATTTCAGATCTACTTTCATTAACACTTTTGGCCACCAGCTTTCAACAGGACACATATACACATGTTTGACTGTTAACCTCATATCATGCTCACACAGCGTTTCTGACAGTTGAAAAAAGCTCAGACCACAACTGGAAGTCGCCTGATGTTACATAGCCAGAGTTTAAAAGCTCAAATCCAACTTGTCATGCTCTGCTCTCAGATTTTACATGTGAGAGATAAAAACCTACAGAATATAGCTTTTAAGGAAACCATACTGTTTGAAATCCATAATTCCTATTTTTTGTTTCAAACACATTTATTACACTTGCTGTAAGGACTTTTCATCACTTGTCCAAGAGGCTTTCTCAACTCTACCACCTGCTGGGGAGTTCCAGGCATTTTCACCTCTATAGGTTTCACCTTTTATATCCCAGGAGAGTTGTTGAGCTCACATGTGAATCATTCAAGAGGTTACTTGAGCTGCCATCACCAGCAGACCAAACACTGATGAGAGTTGACTTGCTGCTTTGACTCGACTTTAATCCTCCTCTGTGTCTAACCTGTGCTGCTCCACAGGGTTCTCTTTCAGCTTGTCATCTCTCACCAAACACGACGGCTTCTACAACCTGACCAGTGGAAACTACGACTACTTCATCAATGTTTGTGGCCCCGTCAAAGCTGCCGACTGTCCTGAGAAGTCCGGAGCGTGCCAGGTCGAAAAGAGGTAAGAAGGAGCCGTGGGCATAAAAGAGGACATACAAATTCACAAATTACTACAACTAAGCATAACCATATACTATGTGTGTGTGCGTAGTTTTTATGTAATAATTAACAAAGTGCAGTAAACAGAAAAAAAAACCTAAATCAAAGGAATATTTGGTGCAACCAACCTTTGTCTTTAAAACAGCAGCAGTTCTTCTCAGTACATTTGCTCACAGTTTTCAAGGGACTTGGCAATTTGTTCAAAGCATCTCTGAAGATACAACCCAAATCTAATGTATACCTTAGAAAAGAAACAAAGGGAAATGTGATGTAAAATACATTTAAATTAGCTGTTAACATACAGATAGCTCATTTAATTGTATTCCTCTCATGGATGTTATTGTGACTTGAGCCTTATTATATTTTTTCCGTCTGCGTTTCCTCTTCAGTTCCTGGAGTCTCGGGGAAGCAAACTCTCGCCTGTCTTACTACGACGGCCTGATCCAGCTCACCTACAGTAACGGCTCCCAGTACAACAACAAAGAACACACGCTCAGATCCACTCACATCTCCTTCCTCTGTGACCCAGAAGCTGGAGTTGGAAACCCAGAATTCCAGGTAAACTCCTCCCTTCCTCTTTCCTTTTATTGTTTCAACTGTGTCTCTGCACGTTCTGGATACTTTATGGTGTATTTGTTCCCATTTTTGACAGTGCATATCTGCACTTTTTAAACAGTTTTACATTGTCTTTGTAATCCTGTTTTTATGAGCTATAAACGAACACGTTTAAATATTGTCTTTATGAATCCAGGTTGAAGACAATTACACATATAACTTCCGCTGGTATACATCCTACGCATGTCCTGAAAGGCCTCATGAGTGTTTGGTGACAGATCCCAAAAGTCTTGAGCAATACGACTTATCCAGGTAAAGCATGTCTGCATGTGCCACAGTATGTTAAGAGGCATTTTAGATGTTGTTCCAACCTGCTCTTCATCGTTTTGTCTCCAGCCTGTCTCGCTCCAGTAGCAACTGGCAGGCCATGGATTTGTCTGACACCAAGAACCTGAAGAAGTACTACATCAACATATGCCGTCCCATCAAAGCTGTGCCAGGCTGTGCCCGCGATGCGTCCGTCTGCCAGATGAAGTACATATCCCAGCAGGTCAGTAACAGCTAAGGAACTGAGAGGTAGCTAATTCAACGTTTTGACTGACAAAATGAAATTTGACAAATCTAAAAAAAAAACAAAAAAACAACTGGAAAATGTGTCTTGAGCTCCATTTTTGCATAAAGGTCTTGCCTAGTGCATCTTTAAAAGGTCCCATATTTTATACTACTTGTGTTTTATTTGAAGCAGTTGTGCATTTCTCTGTGGACTGAGCGCTTTGATACTTTCACAGTATTAATATAGAACTTAGACCTGCTTTATAATCAAACAACACATGGACAGAGACCTTCATACACTATTGGACCTTTAAGATGGCAAAGCCTGCAGAATTGCATCTGCTTGTCAGACATATCAGACAAGGAGTCAGCAGGATAGCCGGCCAACAACACAAACATTTTCATTGTTTAAATTCCTCAGAAATGACCACAAAGTGTTATAATTAAATCGCTTGCTCAAACGTTTAATATTGAATTTCACAAAGCTGTTATGTATGGCAGTCTGCCATTTAGGAACTGCTTCAATTAAAGCCCAATACACAAAGATATGATATGTACAAAAAAAAAATCTCTGTACAAACCTTGGACCTACTATTTGCTACTTTGCCCACTTGTTTTTATAATTACGTGATCACTGTATCCATCTAAATGACAACTATCTGCCAGTGGATGCAGAAGTATTCTGTGATATGAAATTTAGTATCAGTTTGAACCCTTGTTTCATCTTGTGTCCTCAGGACTCTCTTAAGGAAGTCGTATCAGTCAGTAACATGGGTATTTCCAAGCGAGGGCCGATCATTGAGAGCCGGGACCAGCTGCTGCTGGAGTTCACAGACGGCTCTGTCTGCATTTCCGAAGGCCAGAAGCTCACGTACACAACACGCATCCACCTGGTCTGCTCCAGAGGAACTCTGGTAAGTGAACAGAGTTCAGGCATTAAAGTGGAATTCAGCTTGTTTACACTGAACGTTTCACACGTGTAAATCTGTGTTTGTGTCCCCTCACATGTGCAGGCCATGGGCCCGCGGTTCCTCATGTTCCAGAACTGTACTGCCAACTTCATGTGGGAGACCAGGGCGGCCTGCGCCATCAGCACCACCAAGAACACTGTGAGTTCACCTATATGACAACATATTCTTATCTCTGACATTTAATCTGAAATATTAACAAATAGTTTTTCTGTGTTGACATCCTCAGAGCTGTGCTGTTGTGGATCCCAACACTGGCTTTGAGTTCAACCTTCAGCCTTTGGCTTCAAACACTGGATACAAGACTCAAGGAAATGGGAAGGACTTCCTGGTAATGCAGACATGTTGATAGTGAATAATATCCTCAAAATGCAGCTCTCGTGTTGTTTGAATGTGTTTGTGCTCTGATGTTGACTGTCTGTGTGAACTGCTCACATGTTTTAACCCAGCTCTGATCATCTGTGTTGTTGCTCACACCAGTGAAGTGTGGGATTTTAATGTTTAATAAACAAAAACTGTGTTGTTGATACACACTATTTGACATAAAAAATATTACTTCATCATTATACATTAATCTGTTAATTATTTTCTTAATTAATTAATTGTTTAGTTTGTAAAACTTCAGAGAACAGTGAAAACTGAGTATTCGAGTTTGCGTGGAGCCCAGGTCAGAAGAGAAGGATATGCAGCAAATATTTACATTTGAGAAACTGGAAACATCAGTTTTCCTTGAAAGATGACTTAAAGCATTAATTGATTATCCAAATATTGCCCGATAAACTTTTTTTTCGATCAACAAATTGATGAGTTCAGAAATTGTTTTATCTCTGAAATAGCTTGAGCTTAACTTTAAAAAACACTAAACGCCACAGTGTATCAGAAAAGCCCTGCAGGTAATTAGCTTGTATTGTTTGCTTTTTGCTGAGTCCGTCAAAAGGTTTTGAATTTCCTTTGTAGTTTTAAGTTAATCTGCTGTTGTGTTTTTGTATTTGTCCTAACTGTTCCTCTTCTCTTATGTAGTTTTTTTTTTATCATATTTTTTGAGACTTTTGAGACAACAACAAAAGTAAAATCTCTGTTATTTACCGCCCTGCAGGTGAACATCTGCTCAGATGCGGCCGAGTGTGGACAGGGCATGGCTGGCTGTGAGCTGGAAGATGGGCATCCCTCCAGCCCGGTGGGGGTGGAGAAGACCCTGCAGTACTCCACCGATGGCCTGCTCAAACTAACGTACAAAGGACCCCTGGACGATCCCACAGGTAACGAGGATGTAAAAATCACAGGAACGTAGAGTGTTCAGTGGTTCTCTTTGTGCAGCTGGTTTTTAACAGCAAATCATGAACTGAGGTACAGGCTGCTTCACAGTTACAGAGATAGCTGGTGTTAGTTGTCTCTCTTTTCATTGTTCCAATTGTGTTGATGGTAAATAACCAGAGAGTTAAAACTTGCAGCAACAGGAAGTCCTCTAACCTCAGAACAGCTGGTTAACTCATTGTGTGATGGTTGGAATTAAAATGAAACTATGAGTCATTGTTATTCTCCGACACATTATTTCATCTTTTCCTCAGCCACTCGCGACACCTTCACCATTAACTTTGTGTGTGATCCAAACTCTCACCCTGGATCATTGAAACTACTGCGAGAGGACATGAGCTCTCTGCCGAACCGTGTGGTCCACGACGTCCTCTTTGAGTTCTCCACCGCTCTGGCCTGCATCCCCGCTCCAGTGGACTGCGAGTTTAGTGGTATGGACGCACACACACACACACACACACACACACACAGTCACAAATACACACACACACACACACACACACACAAAGCTTCGTGTACATGTATGTGAAAGTTTGAGCAGTGAACTGTGAGCTACTGTATATAGTGTCTGCAGATTTTTTTTTTCTTTTTTCTCTGATTTTTGACTTTGCTTCTGATTAAATTGACTATAAACAAGGTGTGGTTAAGAATTAGAAAGCTTTTTGTTTATTGAATGAAACCATTTGTAAATATACAAGCACCAAACTAACACTAGACCCCCTTATACTACCTACCCTCTCTATTACCTCCAGACACCCATGGTAACAAGTACGACCTGAGTCACCTCATCCGGAATGGAGAGGACAGCCCCTGGATCGCCATAGATACAGATACGGTTAAATCACGTCGCTTTTACATCAATGTCTGCAAACCTCTCCCCCCCGTGGAGGGCTGCCCAGGTCAGTACAGTCAGTGTACCCACGTATACTGTGCACACAGTAAATAAGAAGTTTCAACTCACATGGGGTTGTGATGATATTAGATAAAATGAATAAATAGATAAATAAAATCTAATGAAAATATGGGGAATTAAACACAGAGGAAGTGAGAGTTTGGGCTTTTCGTTCTTGCAGTTATGAATGACTAACAAAATTGTTCACATTATTATTTTACACATGAAGAGCTGCAATGATAAGTTGATTATTCGATCTAGAGGAAAGGAATCATGAACTGTTTTAACAATCCATGAAACATTTCAGTCATTTTTAAGCATAAACACCAAATATTTGCTTCTCAGATCTGAAGATTTGCTTCTTGGTTTTATATATGATTGTAAATGAAATATTTTGGGGTTTTTGAGAGCGGCTCAGATAAATCAAGAAACTTAAGGACGTCCCTTTGGGCCCTCAGAAGTTATTATGGGCATTTTTTGCTTTGTTCTAGACTGAACAACTGATGAGAAAATAATAAGCAGATTAATCAATAATGAAAATAACTGGCTCATCAGTTGGATTACATTATGTGTGATTTTTCATATGTATCAGAAACTATTATAAAGCCCAGATTTTTCAGTTCAAATTTATATCACAAGGTTCTTGAGATTAAGAATCACAGTAGGACAGTCCAGACACGCTGCAGAATGAGGTCAAGATTTCAGTTAAGATCAAAGGGAAATTGTTGTAATATTTTTCCACTCACTGAAGTTATTTGTTATTTTCTTCTCTGCAGTGGGTCCTTTGGGTGCTTGTGGTCTGATTGATGGGAAAAGTTACAACCTGGGATACGTCCAGTCCACGCCGCAGGTAGCCGAGAGCGGCTCCATCAGCATCACGTACCAGAACGGGGATCTGTGTGGACCCTCATCCCGCTACTCAACACGCATCATCTTAGAGTGTGATGACAATCCGGTGAGTATCAGAACTCCCACTGTGACCCTCCCCACCCCTCCCCACTGTCCAGTGTTATCAGAGGTGATTGTGTTTCCACAGGAATGTTGCTGTATACAGGTAGATAAACTAATCAGATCATCACGATATGACTGTCAGTGCTCTTAGAGATGGTTTGCTCCTAGGCTGTGTAGTGAAAGCAGCAACAGTGGCTTCAGTCCTTCATCAGCGTTTACACAGGAGGTATTCAGGTGCAATAAGGGGTGTAGGTATCCTGCTCAGAGCCCAGTATACAATAACTTTCTATCTTTCTGTCTTACTGTCTTACTGTCTGTAAAATAACTGCAGATCATACACATATATGTAAGAATTAAAAACAAATGATCTGAGATGCTGAACTTAAACTTAAACTTCACATGTTGGTGTTGGTTAGTTATGTGTGTAAAACAGAAGAAAATAGACCAACAGGTGTATAAAGGTTAGAATCTCATTTTTTGTCATCTGGTTTAATTTGTATACCAGCCTGAAACAGTTATACATCAAAGTCTGTCCTTATCCCAGCACATGGAAGCGTTTTAACATCAAAGCTGAGCTCAGTTTGCAGTTATTCTCAGTTCCATTTTCACTTAACCTTCCTATTTGAATATACTGCTACTTGAGAGGGCAAGTTAGTATCTACCCGCCCATATTTATATATACCTGAACAGCTTGCACCAGACATCATCACTGATGATGCGGCACTTTAATGTCTTTTCGTCTGTGTGTGTCTGTATTCGTAGGGCTCCCCGATGTTTGACCGTAAAGATGCCTGTGAATATGTGTTCATCTGGAGGACATCTGAGGCCTGCCCTATCAGGAAGTCTCAAGGTAAAAACAGTGACAATGTGATAAGAAATGTGAACACCAGTATTTTAAGGAGAAAACTGCAGCTATTTGTGCGATTATTTAATACTGATATTTGAAAATGTGACATGAACAAGTGTACGTGACACGTGTGCATGTTTGGTCATTGTCCTAACTTCTTCTCCCAGGTGACGAATGCCGGGTTCGTGACCCACAGAGTGGCTACGAGTTCAACCTGAGCTCTCTGAAGGGAAGAGATTACCCCGTCCCGAGTGGTAAATACACCTACCACCTGTCGATCTGCGAGGGACTCAAGAGAGGCGTCTGCACCCACAAAGACACGGGCAGCGACTTGGTCTCCTCCTGCCAGGCTGATGGAGACAACCACAAGATTGCAGGTATGGAATTCGCTGGATGTCCTGATCTATTATTTAGTATTTGTGTCATTGTTCTTGTATTTATCTCCTTTGTGTCTGTGTGTGTTTTCTCATGTGTGTATTATTGCAGGAATGGCCAACCAGGTCCTGAGCTACGTGGGAGACCAGCTCATCCTGAACTACACCAACGGAGAGACCTGTCACAAGATATACCAAAGATCAACAGAGATTTACTTCTCCTGCCACCCAGACAAGCATCCTGTGAGTTTACACATAAACACACAGACAGAAAATCAGCTGATCCCACAGCTGCTGATATAAATGACTGTTAGAGATTTCGATGCAGACCTCATAAGAAATTTGTACGTGGGGTAAGGTGATGGAAAAGTAACATTTTGTTGTTTGTTTACACTAAAAATGAATGTGACCCGATCAGCTCTCTGTGCATATATTGTAAAAAATTAAACAATACACATTCTAGTAGATCCAGATCTTTGTATTTGTGTAGTTTTAGCAGTGTTGGTGCACTGGAGCAGTTGGGGATGATTATTGGTGACTAGCTTGATAGCTAACTAGATAAAGGGGAAGTTGGAAGTCATTTTTGAACTTTTGACCAACCTAGGCTGGCAGTGTTAAGTCAAATCAGTTTTATTTATATATAACAATAATATATTTTTTTAAACAATCTGTGCATGATATGACACCCTCTATCATTCGATCCACAGTTCACAAAAAATCTCCCCCAAAAAATGGAAGAAATCTTAGGATGAGCAACAGGAGAGGCACAGACAGAGATGTCAAGACATGTCCTGTGTATAGAATAAACCAACATAGTAAAATTACAGAATAGCTAGATTGTAAACATGTACAGAGAATATGATCCAGACCAAACCAAGCACCATAAACACAGGGAGAGAGAGAGAGAGAGCAACACAGGCAACATGCACACAACGGATGTCAGCATCAGTATCTCATCTGACGGCAAATGTGGATCTTTCTTTCCCTCCAAAAGTCTCATTCTGTTAGTTCAGTGTTTCCTTACATAAGTCACAGAAGTGCATCCCAGCCCTTTAGTGGTGCTGACTTATTGTTTGTGTGTTTTGCTGCTTCACTTGTTAAGGGAGAACCAGCGTTCATCAAGGAGACTTCAGACTGCACCTACCTGTTCAACTGGCCCACCGCTCTGGCCTGCGTCCCAGTCAAAACCACCAGCTGCTCCTACAAGTAACAACCCTCCTCCATCCTCCTCTTGCTCCTTCCTCCTTTTTTTCCCCCTTCCTCTCCCTCCTTTTTCCCTTCCTTCCCACCTTTTTTATGCTCACTTCTCATCCAGGTGTTTCTCATTTTACTTAAACTGTATGTGTACTTGTCCTCTTCAGCATTGTACATTATGCAGAGTAACATTTATTACCTAGATTAATCAAAATACTATAAGCAACAGTTTGTATAAACAAAGACAGTACAAGCTATAGGACACAGACATACAGCAGTTTATTAGCAGCAGCTATTCATTTATGATTAACGCTTGGATAAAAATATATTTGATCTTATTTTCTGTAAACATTTTCTCAAAACAATTGTAACTGGAAGCCACAGGTTTCCCCATTCATATGTTTCTGTGTGTTTTTGGAGGATCCATCTACTAACCCTAATCCTAACCTTAGAATTCATCTCCTCCAGTGACACTTGGATTGTTTTTTAATTGTGAGGTAATGAATCAGGACAGATACTTATACATAAGTATTTGTTTTTAGTCTTTATCTGCACCAAGCATCAGAGTTACACTATGATCCACAGCTGGAAGATTAGCATATGGTTGCACTAAAATTAAATAAAAAAATGTCTCTATTTGACCAGACAGCAATGACAATGTAATGATCAGCATTAAAACATGAACAGAAAAGTAGCTGTTTAGGAATCTGTTTAAACCTTGAACATGTGTAATATTGACTTTCCACCCTCTGTTTGTCTGGATGTTTCCTCAGTGATGGTCAGGGCCACTCGTACGACCTCTCCTCTCTGGCTATGGACTCTCAGAACTGGGAGGTGGAGACCTCCGATGTGGACACGAAGAAACGATTCTACATCAATGTCTGCAGGTCGCTGGTGCAGCAGGGAGGTCAGTGTGTTCTTTACTTAAGCATAAACTTATACTTTAGCTTGTAATAGGATTTTAATAGCGGTATCTGCTTTGTGCCAAGCCATAGTAACGTGTTTCTATTGTCACTGTCTGTACTTTGAGAAGTTCAGCCTTATTTTACTCTTTACTGATTGCTTGCAGCTGTATTGAAGTTGTGTTAAGCTACTTCTGATGCAAACTAAAGCTTTCCACATTAAAAGCTTTCCACTGGTGAACCGGCGGAATGCTTTTAATGTGAAGAAGTTATTGGAAAAGCTGTGTTTCCTCACCAAGTTAACATAAGCTTTGCTGGTGTTCAGTAATAACCATTCTGTGCTGTTTGATTGGCAGATTAGTTTAAATATTGCAGTGTGGAAAAGTACAAACAGAAACAGCCAGAATGAGCTGGATTGTTTATTTACTTATCTGTAATTCGATTTGCAATAGTTCATTTTGAAACTGAATTTTCTTTGCTCATCCTTATGATTTAGTCATTTCACTGCCTTTCAGTTCCTCTTAATGTTATAATAAAAGTTACATTTTTAAAAATAAATGCAATAGGGGCGTCGATTAGCTCAGTTGGATGGGCATCCGCCCCATGTGTAGAGGCTACAGTCCTCGCTGCATGTCATTCCCCCTCTTTCTGCCTCCCCATTTCCTGTCTCTCTCTACTGCACTATCAATAAAGGCACAAAAAGCCCGAAAAAAATTTATTAAATAAATAAATGCAATAAAAATCCAAAGTTGACCCTCTGCTCCTCTTGTAAGGTTCATGGAAGTGTCCCTCCAGTGCGGCGTCCTGTGTCAAGGACGGAGATGAATATATGAGTCTGGGGCAGGTGGACTCTGGTCCCACATGGGATGGAAATATCCTGGTGCTGCAGTACACCAGTGGCGAGGCCTGCCCTGACGGACACCGCACCAAGAGCAGCATCATCCGCTTCAAGTGTGACAAAGACAGAGTGGTGAGGGATACACTCTGCAAGTAACAGACATGATACGTTAGGGTTGGACAGAAACATGAAACTCCTGTAGTAAGAATTTGAGACTGTAGAACATGCAGCACAGCTAAATGAGTTGGACATGGTTGAAGTGAAGTTAAAATTCCAGGGTGGTGCAGGACTTTAGGAATTAACTTAATGCTTCTACATTGTTCTTAATGTTTTGCTTAGCTCAGAATGTTACTACACCATTCTCGTAGAGACAGGTGTAACACTTGGAATAAATACTGTGTGTTTATGTGAATAAAAACATAAATAGCAAAACTGTGTGTGTTCCTGTCTCCCATCCAGGACTCCCGGCCCACTCTGATCTCTGCCCTCGAGGAGTGTGTCTACACCTTCCTGTGGTTGACAGCTGCTGCCTGCCCTCTAAACAGCACTCAGCATGACAACTGCAGGGTCACCAACCCAGCTACAGGTCAGACACTCTGCTCTGTACACACCGTATATTCACATACCTGTTACCTGTATGTTATATCATTTTACTGTCTGGGGACAATAGAAACTGGAAAACTAGAGGAAGAGAGGAGTATTAGTATTTGTATAAAATGGGACCTTTAAAAGTGTCTCATGTTGAACTTTTGTCCCCCAGGTCATTTGTTTGACCTGAACGCCCTGACGAAGGAAGGTGGTTACACCGTCGCCGATCATCAGGACCAGAGGAAGACGTTCCACATGAACATCTGTGGAAACGCGGCCAACGACAAATGCAGCCCTGATACCGGTACGTGCGCCCACCCAAGTGACCCTGCATCTTTTAGGTGTTTATTATTTAGACTGACGTAGAAAACAAACACTACGTTATCACCTACATCGTGTGCTCAAATAGAACAGTAGGCTAAATTATACACATTGCATTAGTGTACTGGAATAAAGTTTTTATCACGTTTCAATGAACAGAAACTGCAAATGACATCATGTTAACACTTCAGATCTACCCTGTGGTTCTGACTGGTGCAGCTTCCTGCTCCATTGATTTTCAGTGGGAGTTTTATAGACTAAAGCTGCGTAGTGAAAACTACTCTATGTGTGCAGGGAAACCCACAATCATTCATTCCTGTGGGAGTTTTGATGAGGATATTTGCACTATGAGAAGCTGTTTAATCCTTATTTTAACATTATAAAACTGAGAAAAAGCAGAGTAGAGAAAAAAATGTTTTTGTGGCGGTAACGACATCAAGCCAAACTGAAAAAAAAACTGTATCACAAATCACATTCTTTAACATGGGGGATGGATTAATGTTTTGTGTTGCTCACGCATGTGGATGGATTATGTAACACTGAGAACATGCGTCACGGCTGTTTGTCAACTGCATCACACAGCACCTGAGGGAACATAATGAGAGACCTGAAAGCCTAAATGATTGACTGCTGGTTTACCAGGGTGTAGTAGATGATGCACAGTAAACTGACAAATTCACTGACAGAGCACAACCCTCGGCCAAGGCTGCTCATCAAGTCTGAATATGTAATTCCAACTATGGGAATATTTAGAAATGTTTAATCCACATCTGGAATGGCATCAAAATGTCTAGTAGTAGACAATTATAAGATGCTTATAGGATACAATTGCCAGATATTTTTTAAATTAAAATAATTGATGAGAAAATGGCAAACATTTTCATCATTCGCATATTTTGCAATGTTGAAAAATCACTAATCATTACAAAATAAATCCTGGATTCTCAACTAGATCTTGATCACTTACTCATTGTTTCATAACCGAACCAAATCTGTGAGATATGTCATACAGACAAACGAACAGGTCCAGGGAGGTGAATATAATCACTTGTATGTGTTTGTTTTTTATTTAATTCGAGCGAGCAGTAAGTGGACGTACAGCTGTTGACCATGAATGTAGACCTTTTGCATTCTCAAACATCCATATGTATATTGTGTTATAGCTGTGTGCATTGAGGACGGCACCACAGCGGTGAACGGTGGTCAGGTGAGCAGGAAACTCTCATACAAGGATCATGTTGTGGAGCTGATGTATGAAGGAGGAGATCCCTGCCCGGCGAACCCCAGCCTCAAACACAGCACCATCATCCAGTTTATCTGCAGGTACCTCTCCTCCTCCTCCTTAGCTTAAAAGATGCAGATTACTTAATTCAAATCGATGTTTTGACAACAGTGAAAATCCTCATTAGGTTTTTCAGATTTACGAGTTTCTTGTGGGAAGGCAACAAAATCCTGAAGTTAGCTCTGTGTGATTAGCTTTGGATATATGCATCCTGCAGATTTCATATACTATACACTCAGTTGGCAGTTTATTAGGTACACCCAGCTGAAACTAATTGAGTTTTGATGTATTGATGCACACTGAAGGACTTGGCACCATTTGGGAGAAATCAGCCAAATATTTTTCTTTGAACTTTTTTCCAGCAATCTTTTGACAGTTGTTTCATCTTTCAGCTATTTGAAACGTACAGTATGCTGATATTTTGCAGAAACACCAGTAATATAATTGTCTTGGTAACACTGCACTGTCAATAACGAATATTTACAATATGTTCCCGTAGGCCATCTAACATGGGCTCAGCCCCCGCAGAGCCAGTCCTCATCGACTCCGAAACCGAAACCTGTACACACTTCTTCTCCTTCCACACACACCTGGTCTGTGAACAGCCTGTAAGTATCTTTGTGTATTTGTCAGTGCATTACGTCAGATTATAGTCACTCTAAATAGTAAATTTTTTTTTATCAAGGCTTACCCATCCAACACAGTTCAGAAATAACCGAAAAGGAACGTGTTGGCATCAGCGAATTAATGTTAAGAATGATACTAAACCTGATTTCAGCATGTGTTTGTAAGTGTGTGCAGGGATAGGGTCTATAACCATCAGCTGAACACATACAGATGTTTTAGAGTGTTACTATCGCTCAGTCATACAGATATTACTATCGCTCAGTCATACAGATATTACTATCGCTCAGTCAGACAGATGTTATAATCACTCAGTCAGACAGATGTTACCATCACTCAGTCATACAGATATTACTATCACTCAGTCGGACAGATGTTATAATCACTCACAGGCATACAGATGTTCTTGTTAACACACACAGGATGCTGTAACTTGGTGCAGCTTTTATCTTAAGAAGTTATTTCCACATCTTCAAGTGTAGAATAGATGGACAGAGGCTTTATTGATCTTGAAGGAATTTAAAGGTGCATTCTTTTTCAAATTAGCACTAAATTGATCATTTCACAGAGCAAATTGAATTTCAGCTGCGTCTAGCCTGCAGGTCGACTATAATCAGCTTCTATAGACTTGTCAAGGATAATCAGAGGAGGCAGGAATGCAGAATTACATTTCTTTGGTGCAGTAGAAGCGTGGGTTTGTGTCTGACTCACTTGTTCCAAAATACTTCTTGAAAGTCAGGAGTATTTAGAAGAGCAAATATTAGGAGAAAACGTTGCAAAGTCATTGTGTAGTCGATAAAAGAGTAATAACATTACAGTAGAAAATGTCTGAATTCCTTTACTTTGGGTTTGGCTTTCTGAAGCCTGAAAACTCTTATTGTTCAGTGTTCAGTTCCTTTTTCCTTTTTCCCTCAGGTAAAATGCTCAGTGGAAAACGGCTCCTCTCTTATAGACCTGACTCCTCTGATTCATGTCAATGGGTACTACACAGCAACAGGTCAGTGAGCCAAGGTCTCACATCTAACCACTTAAATACAGATATCACATGCCTTTCATGCAGTAATGGTGCTCTAAATGTGAAACAATATGCATCATGTCAGTGTGCTTCCCTTTCTCTCCTCCACTGTTGTCCCCTCAGATGAAGCAGTAGACCAAAGTGATGGATCTTCAGACTTCTACATCAACATCTGTCTGCCCCTGAACCCCATCCCTGGGGTCAACTGCCCCCCTGGAGCTGCTGTCTGTATGGATCCTGATAGTGGACCACCAGTGGTGAGACACACTGACTAATGTTGTCCTTTATACTGTTTTCAGACCAGGTAGATGTGCTTTGATGTCAAAGTTGTAAGTTCAGACATCTCTAGATTTTGTGAGTGATTGTTTATTATCCAGTCAGCAACACGTGACCCATCCAGAGAAAATTGGAGGCAAATCATGGTGAAAGAAGAAGTGGGAAAATGTTTTTCTGTTTCCTTTTTTTTTTTGATGATGATCCTTCTTTCCCTTTTGTCTGAAAATCTTTTTTCCTCTAATCTCTTTCTCCTTCTCTCTCCTTCTGTCTCTTCAAGGATATTGGACGGACGACCAGTGGCCCTGAGATCGACAGCGCAACAGGAGAGGTGTCCATCACTTATTACAGCTCCACCAAGTGTGCAGAGGACCCTGCACAGAACTACTCCTCCACCATTATCTTCACCTGCCAGAGAGGCCTGGAGCTGGTCAGTCAGCACTTCCTATGTCCCTCACATGCACCGGCACTGTTGTTTTTATTTGTGAACAAATTAGTGACTAATTACATGTCTGTATCCAGGGCTCTCCACGAATGGTGAGGCTGGAATGTATCTATTTGTTTGAGTGGGCGACTCCTGTAGTCTGTTCAGATGACACCCATATCAGCGGCTGCCAGCTCACTGACACCCAGCTCCAGTTCACCTTTGACCTTTCACCACTGAAAAGTGAAGTCCAGGTGAGATTACGTCCCAGTAACTCGTGACTCTAGGTGCACCTGGATATTCCCTTCATCTTGTTAAATACATTCTGCCAAGGTGTAGGTTAGAAAATATGGTGAATCCAGTTATTTGGGTATTTTTAGAGACTGTGTGTGTTTCTATGTTATCAGGTACCAGGACCGTCCAGCATGTACCACATCAGCGTGTGCGGCTCAGTGTCGGAGCCGGCCTGTAAGAAGAGTGCAGTTTGCCAGGTGTCTGGTTCCGGTGCAGACAAGTCGGCTTCGTCATTTGGCATCTCCAAGTTCATGACTATGAACTACAGACATGAAGAGCAGGCCGTACTGATGCAGTATGGTGAGGGAGATCCCTGCCCACCAGGTGAGTCTGCTGCACTCGCCTCGTTTACAAAAAGGCTCACGATGAAACGCTCATTTCCAACGTGGTCACAGGATGTTATAAGTCAAAACACAAGACATTCTATGTAAAACTACCTAATGATATCCTGAAATCCAACATTACATTGCCACAATTTAAATAAGAAATGCCCACTTCAGAACACCTTAGTACAACAAGGACTATTTAAGAGTGAGAGGAAGAGTCAAAAGTAAAAATGAGGAAGAGCAGGGCCCTGTCCTTGAATAACTGAAGTTAGCTTTGATTGTTGATGAAATGACAAAAACATGGATTTTTAAGTTCTTTAAAGCTTAAAAATGATCTTGAGCTGTCAGAGCAAAACCTGCAGAAGCTTGTGCATTAACCAAGATTGTTTTGGGTGAACCCCTTTAAACTCCTTATCGAACCTCATTAAGTTTAGTTTTTATCGTCTGCAAGTTATTAAAGTTATTATTAACTGAACTCAAAGATTCAGTTTGGATCAATAACATTGATTAAACTAAAATAATGAATTTTCACAACCTGCTGCTCCAAAATGAAAATGAGCTGAGCAGCACAAGATCTGAAATGTTGATACAATGAAACATCTGATATTTCACAAACTACTTGATCCAAACAACGGAGGTATAAATGAGCTGCTAACGCTACCTGCCTATTTTTAACATTGGGTCTTTCCTAATAAACAAAAACATGTAGAGATAAAAGGTTTGGTAAGAGATTCATGTATGCTCACCAGTTCCTTCTCTCTCTACTGAAAACCACCCCTGCCTTTGCTCTCTCTCTTCCAGCCTCTGGTAAACGTCAGTCCTCCATATTGTTTACCTGCGACCAGTCTGCGGGCCTCGGCTCTCCACAGCTGCTCTCGGAGACGGCAGGTTGTTCGGCCACTTTCCAGTGGAAGACCAGTGCCGTTTGCCCCCCAAGGAAGATGGAGTGCAAGCTGGTCAGCCAGCATCAGACTTTCGACCTTCGAGCGCTGTCCTCCCTCACCGAGCCATGGAAGTTTAGCCACAGCGGAGATTCGTAAGTTTAGCTAAGTTTCCATTGTAACTCTTTCTTTTAATCATAGCTTTAGTCTTAAATATATTAATGCATGCTCTTATTTTATCTTCATTCCCGAAAGAATTGAGCTAGAAACGAAGAAAATGAAGCTGTTTATGCATCAAAATCTAAAATACAGCATAAAATGAAATAAGTACAGAGGATATTTCAGCGATAATAACTTTCCCTGCTTCACAACAGAATAGATACCAGACAAAGAATAAAAAGTCATATTGGAGAAAACATTGTCAATTAGAAATATTCTGTACCTAAAGCTTGATCTTGATGCTTCATTACTAGTCCTGAGTTTATTTCAATATGACACTGTTTTTACGTCCTCAGGTATTTCATCAACCTGTGTCAGGGTATCCACGGCGGACTGCCAGGTTGTCCTGAGGGAGCAACTGTGTGTCAACACTCAGCATCAGGACAGACTCACACCCTGGGCCGAGTTTACACTCAGAAAATGAGCTTGACTGGTGGGTGATCAAGTCGAACACACCCCAGGAAGCTTAATGTTCAATAGGATGTTTAAAAGGGCCAATAATGATATAAATGTTTGGTGCTGAAATTCATATCAATTTTAACCTTTTTCTCAAAGGAATTTAACAAATGTTATTGATGAGGCATTTTTTCTGAATGGGATATTTCACAACTCTGACTTAAACTGACAGCAGTGCAGCCATTGAGGTTAACAGTCAAATATAAATCGACAATTAGATGAATATATTGAATGGTATTTTTTTCTTCTTTCTTCTTTCCCCTCTCTACAGATGGAAAGATCTCCGTCAGTTATTCAGCCGGAGATGACGTCTGTGGTAACGGAGTGAAGGCGAAGACTGTGATCCAGCTGAGCTGTGGCTCCACTGTTGGACACCCAGCGCTCATCAGGTAACACACACACACACACAGTTTTGTATTTTCACCCTGACTAGCCAGAGATCGAATTTGTTAGGATAAAAGCTTTGAGATATTATTTACAGCCAATTTGAATAATAAAGTAAATATCAAATAAGGACGAGAAAGAAATTAAATAAAGCACAACAGGATTTTTTTTCTCAAGGTCAAAATCTGCATCATTACCTATAGATCTGGTATCTTGACTACTACATGTGATGCTCAGACGGACAGACAAAGCACATTCCACAGTAACATTCATTGACTCTGTGGTTCAGCTTCTCTAACTGCCAGTTAACAGCAGAACTGTTTCGTCTTTAAAGTTAAACCTCCTCTGGTTAAAGTTTCATTTGAGGTGCTTTGCAAGACATTTCTTATTTCTCAGCAGACGTCATGTCGTTCACAGCCATGAGTCTGTTAGATTGAATACAAGTGATTCACACTGACAAAGTGTTAAAATTGTTGTTTTTCCAGCTCCGTTGTTTGTTAATGTTTTTCTTTGTATCTCTTGGTTTACATTGATCAAAAGTAGTTTCAATAAAATTTATATATTAAAAAGTTTATGTACTTTACTGCCACAATAAACTCCCTCATGTTTTATTTGTTTTGTTTTTTTTCATCCACTGCCACAGTTAGTCGTGCTCTTTGTTTATGGTTTTAAATTCACTCCAGCAGTTAGATCGGACCTAGAAATATCAAATCTGGAAATCTAGTTTTCTGAAGTTTGCAGTCTGCAGCGGCTAAGAATATCTCATCTGTGTGTGTGCGTGTGTGTGTCTGTGTGTGTGTGAACAGTGTTGATAAGGCATCGTGTGAGTTTGTGATTGGGTGGGAGACTCGGTCGGCGTGCGCGGTGAAGCAGCGCGAGGTGGAGATGGTGAATGGGACGATACAGGTTCCTGACACTGGAGCCAGACTCAGCCTGGGAGCGCTCTACTTCAGGTACCGTGAGCACACGCTCCACCTGTCCAGCTGTGTCTCACTCTCAAGGTCATTTTTAGTTTAGTAAAGGGAAGGGGAAATACTTATCTGTGAACTCTTTTTACCCTCCTTCTCCTCTCAGCCACCATCAGGCATCTGGAGACATCCGTCCCAACGGCGACCGCTATATCTACCACATCCAGTTGTCTGGCATCACCAACAACTCCTTGTCCAGCTGTATTGGTGCCAACATCTGCCAGGTGAAGCTCAACGGTCCGTACAGACGCAGGATTGGCTCCTCCAGCAAAGCCAAGTACTACATTAAAGGTCAGTTACTGCACAGTATAGCATCACGTTTCCCCAACTGGCCCCTGTCTCTCCATCTGTACTAATTAATGACGTGGTATTTCATCGACCCCTCTGCTTCTCCATCAGGAGGAAACCTGGATGTGATGGTGCCCTCTGAGTCTGAGTGTGGCCGGGAGAAAACCAAAATGGTGTCATCCACCATCATGTTCCACTGCAACCCCTCGGCAGGCGTCGGCATCCCTGAGTTCATGCTGGAGACGGATGAATGCCAGTATCTGTTTGTGTGGCACACGAACGCCGTGTGTGGTCTGACGTGAGTAAACACTCACCTGTACCGGACGTAAAACATCTGGAATATAGATTTTACTCTATACAACAAAATTTAAGATGGAAGAAATGGCAAATATATGTGATATGTTTCTGTCCTGCAGAGCTGTTGATGCGCGGTCATACGACGACGACGGCAGCGACACTCCCGCTCTTTCCAGGCGGAGCCAGGCGATGGGGGTGGTGCTGAGCCTCCTGATGGTGGGTCTGTCTGTCTGTCTGCTGGGACTTTTGCTCCACAAGAGAGAGAGAAGGTGAGGCCACAAGTCTCCATTGGCTGGATTGTGTTTATTTATTAATTTATTTTGATTGAAATTAGTAGAATTTAAAATTAGAATTTAGTTTTGCTGAATGTTTTTATACATTTCTTGTCTCTTTCCAGGGAGCTCGTGATCCAGAAGGTCGCTGGCTGCTGCAGGAGAGGAAACCAAGTCTCCTATAAATATTCCAAGGCAGGTTGATCAAATGAATGAATGAATCTGCCTCTGAGTCAGCCCGATATTTTGCTTCATGCACTAACTTGCCTTTAAATCTCAGGTCAACATGGATGACGAAGGGGGCGAGGAGGAGATGGAGTGGCTGATGGAAGAGCTCGAAGCCCCTCCCACGTCCTCCTCCTCATCGTCTCACCGGGGCAGGAGTAACCATGGCAACGGTCACATCAGGACCAAGCCGGTGAACACGGACGGTCTGCGCTCGTTCACGCTGGACGACCAGGACGACGACAGCGAGGATGAGGTGCTGAGCGTCCCGGGGGTGCAGGTGGTCAAGTCGTCCGGACTGTCGAGGCACTCGGTTGCTCATCGCAGCGCCTTCCTACAGGTGAGCGTCATCTCCACATCAGTCCAGGTGTTACTGTGTCTCAGCTCGGTGCTCAAAACCAGAGATGTCCTGTTCAAGTTTTTTTAGCCCTAAATCCAAGTCCTTTAATGTTGTGCATCCAATCCGATACTTATATTTACCTAAATGTTGAATGAATACGTGTCATATCTGAGAACAACCAAGTTTATCTGTGGCTACTCACAGAGTTAACGTTAAATACCAACAGCTTATGTGACCTTTTCCAGAGAGTTGAGTTGTGTGAACAGCTGATAGCATTGGTCAGCGCAAGCTTAAAACAAGGAGATGCTACTTGAATGTTTGTATATCAGTCTTTGCTGATTAGAAAGCAAGAAAATGCATGTACTTGCATGGAAGCTGTGGATTGTCCTAAAATAAACTGGTACTCAGGTCCCTCATCAGAACAAAGCTCCAGTGAGCTGTGAAGATCAAGGTTCTCTATCAGGCCTCGAAACACACCTGAACCCACGTACCTTTTGAATCCACTCATGTATTGGACTTGTTGAGACACAGACCTGAGACCCTGTCCGAGCCGATCACACCGAGTGCTATCCGGTTCCACTCAGGAAGACCTCCACTGCAGAGCGCTGCTGTCTTGAACCGGCAGCAGAGATAATAAAGGATCAGATTGTGATCAGGTGTATTTTAGCTGATACTGATCTTTAGGATCAGGTCTACTGCAAACCTCACGGAAGTCTTTCTTTTCAGGAGGAGAGTGACGAGGACCTGGTCGGCCTCCTGGACGACTCGGACCGGAAGCGGAAGAGCAGCAAACCTCGCTCCTCAGCCTTTAACCTCGGTATCAACACGGCAGCCAACAGGAAACGGGACGAGGATGACAGTGACGAGGACCTCCTTAGGGTGTGATGTCACTTCCTCCCTCTCACTACCCACCTCCCATCCTATCTGAACTCTTTTTCTCTCAGTGAATGTCTCCATAATAGCAGCAACAACAACAACAGTGAAATACCAACAACACAATGAAAGCAGAAACCTTTCCCCTTTTTTGGGATTTTTTTTTTTTTTTTTGGGACTGCACCTTTACTCGGCCTACTCAGACTCTATCCAGTCCACTGTCTACAGACTGTCGATGTTAGCACATGGTGGTATATTATTTATTGATAGCTGATTATTTAAAGTGTTCTTCAGGCCATTTTTTGACCTGCACCCTATTTTTCTCATATTTTCTTCTATAATTCTGAACTGAAATAATTTGCTTCACTATAGCTACTTCAGTTACGCCACATTTATCTAATCAACATCCGACAGGCCAGTTGAGACTTTAGGAATGAACCCCGACGTATTTACTCTGCAACGAGACGTGTCAGTGAAAAAGATGTAAATGAAAATGATATCCATCTTTTCCTCTAGTGTTTTGAAATGAAGCTGTGCCATTGCTTTAGCACTTTATTGTAGCATTGATTAGCTGAGAATGACACGTTTCATTGCAGAAGGCGACAGCTACTTTTGGGGTCGTTCTTTTTATTATTATGTCCATCGGCCTGGACGTTAAAGGACGGTATTAGAAAACTGTGGTGAAGTGTACAGTTGAATAGTGGAACAATGAAGCAGGTTTTGGGAGAAAAACAATAGCTATCAAAGGAAGCTCTCAGCTCCCAGGACGTAGGCAGGGAAGGTGTCGGCTTGTGTTGTTTCTAAAGGGAATGAAGACACCCGTTTGTCTTTTCTTGCTGTTTACAGTTGCTATAATAGCAGATCTTTTCTCTTTCTTTCCCCTCGAAAAGAAAAGAAAGCACGATGCCTTCCTGATGATGAATTTACTTTGCATTTTCATCAATGAATCATGTCCGGCGACAGATTGATTTTTTTTTTTTTTTTTTGTCTTGTGTTGATCAGAGACATTGTACATAGATGATAATGTTCTATAATATGGATGTTTTTGTTTGTTTGTTTGTTGTCTTCACTGGTGAACTGCTCACACGTTTGTTTTCAAGATTATTTAAATGGTTGTCTGAGCTGATTATCTGTATGTCTCTGTGTTTTGTGTGGAAATAGAGATGGCCTTATGTGTGAATGGACGGTGGACGGAGGCGAAGAGTGAAGCTTGAGATGTTAGTTTAGGTTGTGTTGGTTTTGAAGCACCCCAACCCCCCACCCCCCACCTCCTCCCTCCCGCTAAAGCCATATTTCCTCAGCCACCACTGGCACTAATGACTGGGAAGTTGGGAATTTTTTTCTCTGCTTGCACGCTCTTGTACATTACAGGCTGGTTTGTTTTGGTCTGTGACGGCGGATGTTGCTGTGTCAAAAGTGAGATTTTAACTCGGTAAAGCCAAGTTTTTGTAGTGCCGAAATCAGCCCCTTTTTAGCCAAATGCATGTGACGATAAGACAGAAGAAAGACATGAAGTATTGATATATGAAAAATGCAGGCGATTGACTTACATTTAACACATTTTCTGCTTAATAATCAAACTAGCGTTGCCACAAAGGATGTCAGGAACGATGGAAGACCCATGGCTCAGCTGTGTGGGTAGAGTTTGTGATTTTATTGCTTTCTAAAAATGGAATCAAACTGACTGCGGTGTTCCCACATCAGAGTGATGAGGAAGCCTACACAGTATAAGCACACACAGTATTTGGGCGCCGTCTCGCTTGGTGGGTGGTTTTCATTTATCCCCACCCCAAGCGATTGTTTTAAAGGTCATTAAAAATTAGGTTACAGACAAACACAAACTCGACTTTTACCCCAGTGTAGCTTTTGTAGAAATGTTTAGAAGTGTAGCGGAGCAGCTTCAAAACGAATCAAACTCAAGCTCCTGTCATTTTGAGTCTGTGCTGTGCGCAGTGTTTGATCCTCTCTGGTGCACATACCAGTGAAGAACACATTAAGAAATAGTGTTTTCCAAGGTTGTAACTAGCAACTGTTTTCTTTATTGATTAAACAGTTGATTATTTTTTCAATTAATAGACTATAAAATGTAGTAATAGTGAAAAACGCTCTCAGTTTACTCTGACGGTTTCAAATGTTTTTTTCCCCCAAGCATCAGTCCTATGAATGAAGAAAACAACCTTGGGAGAGCAGCCATTGATCCGTAGACGCACCAAAAGTAGGGCACTTACAACAGACTCTGTATGTTTATTATTACATGATGATTACATGAGGGTGAATTCACTTCTCTTAGTGTTCAGTCCACATAAACTAGAGTTAGTAACAGACGTGATGTCATTGCTAAAAATCTCTTAACCAATCAGCAAGGAAAGTTCACCATTCAGGGTATTTCTAAAGCTTTTTACACAAATTTGCTAATCAAGTTTTTTGTAAGATGCCACAAAAAAAAATCTCAAACTGGCATTTGCATTGGAAACATCAGTGTTTTATATGGAGGAGATGGGTTGTGCCATAAAGTGAAATTAAACACGAACGAATACAAAACATCATCATCATTCTGGTCCCTCTGCTAAAGGTTTCAGTCACTGAGATCACAAGCTAAACTGGATCTTTTTGACTCCACAAAGATCATGAAAAACTGAAGCTTTGTTTACATCTTGCTCTAAAATCTAACTTCTCATGTTATAAGTTAATGATTCGAGCGCTTCATAGAATAACCATGTCATTAAGCTGCTGATCTGAAATTATGACGTGCTTTACCCAAAGTAAAATCACCGATGGGTTTCCAAAGAAAAGGTAAAATAACTGCAATGAAATGTCACCAACCCATAACTGAAATATGATTAAAAGTTCAAATTTGAGCCTGCTGACGTGACGGACATTTTTATTTTAATATTTTAAACATTTTCATTTATTCAGCATGTGGAGTTTCCGAAAAAATAAACCTCAGCAGTCTTTGTGAAATCACTTCACGATCTCGACCTGATCAGGAGGAGGTTTGAACTAGGATGAAAAGCATTTACCTGTGTTTGACACTTTGTGACTCATCTCTCCTGAGGAGACGTCGTAGCACTCCTCATTACAGAGAAGCAGATGGTACCGTGAAGTCGTTTTTTTTTTTTTTTTCCATCGTTGCATAACGTCTGTTTTCTTCTGTATTTAGCACCAAAGTTTGTGTGGCTCATCTGCATGGTACTGTACTGAACCACCTCTTTCCCATCAAGATATGAATGGACATTCTTGTGCTTTTTTTCTGTCATCACTCGAGCAGAGAACTGTTTGGGGTTAGGTGAAACTAATTCCATTTCTGAGAGCGAGGTTGAGAGCTACATTCTGAAGCCGACAAACAAGCTGCCAGAATACAGTGACTTAAAAAAAAAAAAAAAAAAAAGCACAAGAAATTTTCTGTGATGATTGGGTACTATGGGAGATCATTATGTTTTAGTTGGTGTAAGTTATGTTGTCTGATATGTTTTTCAGCTCTCTGCCTGTTTTCCTATTTAAAAAAACATTGATGTAAAAAATATTACATTATTTGAATAAATAAGAGATCCGCTGTTTATCACTGGTGTGGTTTCATCACATTCTGTTACTAATAACAAAGAAAGGAAGCAAAGAAAATAGACTTATCCTGTTCCCAGATAGCAAAAGGAAACTTCTGGCCCAACATATGTCTGCGTCCCGGCCCAAGTCTGGCCCATATACTTCCACATCTGGGCAGATATCCAGCTGTTACCCTTCTGTATTGTCTGACAGCCACAAGATTTTCTGTGTGTTTTGCTACCTGGACTTGACTTATCTGGATTGGCTTCAGATTTAACTTGGACTTGTTTCAGTGGATTTGAGATTTGACTTGGACCTGACTCAAAGGACTTAGACTTAGATTTGTCTTGAATTACTTGTGACTTCACTTAAACGTATCCGGAAGGACTTGACTTGCACTTGTCTCAAAGACCTTAAAACATTGATTTGTCATGAAGGACTTGTCTTGAATAACTTGACAGGCACTTTCTTAAACGCTTTACACTCGACTTAAACTTACCGTGAAGCACTAGAGATGTGACCTGGACTTGTCTTGAATGACTTCACCTCAACGTTTCTCAAAGAAGTTGAGACTTGACTCACACTTGTTTGGAATTTCTTAAGACTTGACCTGGTCTTGTTGTGAAGATTAGACTCAACTTGTCTGTAATGCCTTGAAGCTTGACTTGGACTTGCCCCAAAGACATAAAGACAGCTCCGTCAGCTATTGCTCAATAAGTTAAATCAAAGAAATCTTTTTATAAAAACTGTACTGTTTCATTTTTCTCAGACTGGACAGATCAGTTCACCCTCTACTTGTAAATATTGTCTCTTCATCTGGGGCTGCTTCTTCCAACAAAACTGCAGGGACTTTGAAAGAGAAGGTGCAACACAAGCACCATATCCTTCAAAACCATCGCCCCAGCTAAATTGATATAGCAGCAACTTGTGATGGTGACGGTGTCTCTCCCTCCACTCAAGAGCAACTTTTTGAGGCCTTACCTGAGCTCCAGAAGAAGCAGCTTTGGCAGTTGCATCATATTTCAGTCAGATTAATGCTCAACAGATTCCCACAAACCACATTTAAATGTTGACTGATTGACAGCGTCACTGACTGTGTGCACATGTGCATGGGCTGCAGAGACAATCTGCACAAGCCATGTTGTGTGCGTTTATGTTAATGAATCCCTGGTCATGCCGTGGTGGAGGCTTTTTCTTCCACGCAGTCTGACGTCTGAAAAAGTGATAGTAAACTTGTTTTAATGCCCCACTGCGCTGCAGGCACAGTGACAACGTCTGTCAGTGGACCTTTGCTCCTGCTGGTCCTGTTTAAAACCCAAAGCACTTCTGTTCAGTGGTCGTCTGCAGAGGGATGCTCAACATACTGTCCACTCTGACAAGGCTGTAGACACTTCGACACTCTGATAGAAACTGTTTCCTGCAGTTGTTTATAGAGAGAACAAACCAATATTTCTGCAACCATGACCACTTTTGACGACATCTTGGAGGAAGCTGGGAAGTTCGGCCGCTGTCAGAAGCGGATCTTCGCCCTGCTGTGTATGGTGTCCATGCCCTGGGCCGGTGTGTACGTCGGCATCGTCTTCCAGGGTTTCACCCCGGATCACTGGTGTCGGGACTCTGCGGTGGTGGAGATGAGGCAGGCGTGCGGCTGGAGCCTGGCAGACAGTCGCAGGCTGACGGTGCCTCTGGTCAACAGCTCTGGGGTGCTGCAGCAGAGCAGCTGTGAGCAGTACAAGGTGGACTGGAACAGCACAGGACTCACCTGTGACACCCAGGAACTGGACCTCAGCAAGACTCCCACAACAGCCTGCAAAGAGGGCTGGGAGTACGACTACGAGGGCAGACAGTCCTTTGTTACTGAGGTAAGTAAGATGTGACAGAATAGAAGTGAAGCAAATAAAACCAAACTATTTTAGGATAAGTCCCTTTCAGTCTCTGATTAAAACGTACTTTTATCATTGAGCTTCTCCTGGTTTCAGCTTCCCCTGAAGAGTTTTATTTCTCTTAAAATCACTCTGCTGTTTTTTATGCTCTTGGTTCTTTTAATTGTTCTATCTGATCATTGCTTTGAAATGTATTGATTTTTATCGATTCTGTTTTATTTCTACCATTGCTAAGCACTTTGTAGTTACGTTCTGAAGGTGCTCTTTAAAAAAAGAACATTATGTTATTATGATTAGGATAATAGAAAAACCTATGAAGTCAACACAGTGCATATTATGCAGCTAGGAATAAAGCATGATTCCCACTAAAGGATCATTTAACATTTAAAGCTAATATGTACACAATTTGTACAATGATATCATTTTTTAAATTATATTGATGACAAACGTTTTTAATGAACATGTATCTCGTTCATTGAATCCAGAATTATCAAAACAACAGTTCATGGTTTCAGGGGAAGCTGGTAGTTGGTCCTGACAGGCGTTTAAACTTTGGATAGAGGCAGGCCAGTTGTTTGCCTGCACTCGCAGTGTTAAGTGTTAAGTTAAGATCATCACTGCTATAGCTTTGTATTTAATGTACAGGCAGGGAATTTCCTAAAATGTAAGCCCATTCATCTCATTGTGGCTGGGTTGTCAAGGTTACAGGCAAAGATTACGGAAATCTTAAAGACAGAGCTGATTTCCATTAGTGAGGAAGAAGCCAGTGAAGGGAATATAAGATCCTCAAACAGGAATGAAAAACAACAAATAAAAGTCACAAACACAAAAACAATTTTCTAGCTTCTGACCCTCAAAGACTTTGAGGCAAAATCAAAGCAGTTAGGTCATTGACCTATGTGTGTGTGTGTGTGTGTGTGTGTCCCAGTTTGACTTGGTGTGTTCAGATGGATGGTTGGTGGACATGTACCAGGCCACTCTCAATGTGGGATTCCTTGTTGGAAGCATTGCTATTGGTTACCTGGCCGACAGGTAAGTCTGTGATTGGTTTGTCTGTTTTTAATGTTGCAGTGATGAGTACAGAACAGTTTCACTCAAAAGCATTGAATCTTCTTGAGTTTAACTTCATTATTATTTTCTTAAGGACGTATATTATTTCATTAAACTGAGTAATGACTGATGGTCCCTGTCTGCCTTGTTTGTGTCTTTGCCTCCAGGTTTGGCAGGAAAATGAGCTTCCTGATGTCCAACCTGTTGAATGGGATCGCAGGGATCCTGGTTGCCGTGGCTCCGGACTACGTGTCTTTACTGATTTTCAGAACGCTTTACGGGTTTGGAGTGAAAGGAGGCTGGGTGGCTGGATACGTACTGAGTAAGAACAACGTTTAACCATATAGCTTTTATCTCACCATGACAGTGCCAAATGTTATTTGATATGTGAAACCTTTCTTCTTCTTCTTCTCCTCCTCCTTCTCTCACAGTCACAGAGATTGTGGGAGTGGAGTACAGACGTACGGTGGGAGTCCTTTACCAGATGTTCTTCAGCGTCGGCATCCTCCTCCTCCCTCTGCTCGCCTACTTCATCACCGACTGGCGCTGGCTGCAGGTCGTCATCACCGTCCCCTACATCATCTTCCTGTCCTACTACTGGTGAGAGACACCCCCTTCTGATTTCTTTGTTTTGTTCTTCACGAAGTCTGAAGTCTTTAAATTACTCCATGTTTAGTTTTTTTTTGAGAAGATTTTAAAAAGTAAAAAACATACAATAATACGTACACTATGTAATAATATATATATAATAATAATATTGCCGATTATCATTTTATTATTAGAGCACCTTTCAAAAGACTGTTACAAAGTGCTTCACTGTAAAAATAAAAGTAGTAAATCAAAAACAAATATGAAAACAATTACAACAAACAGCACCAGTGAGGAAAAAGCCGTAAGATGAAGGTGAGTTTTAAAAAGAGAAAAGGCCTGGTCACCTTGACAAGTTGAGATTTGGGAACCGTTAGTCAGGCATTGCTAGAGGATCTCAAGCAGAGGCCAGGCTCTTAGGGAGGTAATAAATCACAGATAAAGGCAGGAGCCTGACCATTCAAGGTTTAAAGAACAAGCAGTAGAGGCCACCTGATAGGTGAATGGTTGGAGAGCATAAGGGCCAAATGCCCTGAGCAGTGCGTCGCCTGTTTGAGACCCTTTGCTGTGTGGGATTCCCCTACTCTCTCTCTCTCCTCACATTTCCTGTCTGTCTCCACCGCTGCTCTCCAATAAAGGCATAAACCCCCCCCCCCCAAAAAAAAAAAACAGTAAAATCTTAAAATTGACTCTAAAATGAACAAGTAACCAGCGAGGACTGTGATGTGTGATGCGGCTGCGTGTCTCAGAACATGTTAACAGCAGCATTATGTATCAGCTGTCGTGTTTGGGCGTTTCAGATTCTGCTGATACCAGAATAAAGAGCGTCGCAGTGGGTCAGTCTGGAGGAGATAAAATCATGGATGATCTTCTCTAGGTCTGCAGATGACAGGGCCTGAACCGGGCTGAACATCTCCGTCGGACAAAGCAGAATCACACACGCTTCATGAAAGTTTTTGTGTTTGCAGGTTCATCCCTGAATCTCCAAGATGGCTTCTCTCTCAGAACAAAAAGACCCAAGCTGTGAAGATCACAGAGGACATGGCCAAAGAAAACAAGAGGACTCTCTCCAAAAACATCGAGGTAGCTGACACCAGATCAGTCCAGACCAGAGTCCAGTTCATCAAGTCAGTTGTAGAGAGGCGAGATCTGTGCGTCTGGTGCCACAAATACAGTTTAGAATAAGACACATACTTTGTTATCGCAGCTGCGAGTGCAAAGACTGTGTTTCATGCTGTTAACACGGCTCCTTCCATTCAGTTTTTGTATTTTATTTAACTACAACTTACTATTCTCTCTTCTTTTTTTTTTCCTCAAGACTCTTGTTATTTAGGATCATTTGATAGTGTTCTGGTTTTAGTTTAGTTGTAGTTAGTTGCTTGAATTTCCCTGTGTGTGAGATCAGGAAAGTTTGTTTTATCTCATCTTGAAAACGGAAGTGATTTACTCTTTGCTTATACAATGACTTGTCAGATCATCAGGGTGCAGTAGGGGTTGAAGCAGCTCTCTGTAAAATCCTCATGTATTTTCTTGATGCCACAGACTCTGAAAGATGATAACGCCGACTCCTCTACCGCCTCCTTCATGGACCTTATCAGGACTCCCAAAATGAGAAAACACACTTTCATCCTCAGCTACAACTGGTGGGTTTTTAGTTAGATAATGTTTGTTTTTGTTTTTTTTGGTACAGAAACCATTTCCAAGCTGTAAATAATAAAAAAACACAACACCACTGCCTCTTCCAGGTTCACCAGTGCTGTGGTGTACCAGGGCCTCATCATGAGGCTGGGTATCCTGGGAGGAGACGTCTACATCGACTTCCTCATCTCTGGCCTGGTGGAGTTCCCCGCAGCCTTCCTCATCCTCTTCACCATCGAACGTATCGGCCGGCGTCTCCCCTTCGCCTCCGCCAACATCGTCGCCGGAGCCTCCTGCTTCATCACTGCCTTCATCCCTGACAGTGAGTATGAGGGGAGGTTGGGACTTCACACGCTCATCGGATTATAACGTCTCAGTTCAGTAAAAGTTGTTTAATTAAAAACAAACGTGTCTATTTCTTTTCATGCAGGTATGTTCTGGTTTAAGACGGTGGTGGCCTGCATCGGTCGGCTGGGTATCACCATGGCCTTCGAGATGGTGGTGTTTGTTAACACTGAGCTCTACCCGACGTTTGTCAGGTAAAGTCTTACCTGAGCAGCATCAGTGCAGGTGCTAACGTTAGTTTGTCAAAGCCCACAATGAATAGCAAAGGTTCTATAACGTTGAAAGCAATAATCAGGTAAATGGATATTACATCTTCATGGGGCCACTAATGAAAATGACATATACTGTATGAGCAAATGTGCATATTGTCACTTTGAAATGAAGTATATAAAACTATACAACTGAGCTGTTGTGCTTGTGTCTGCAGGAACCTGGGAGTGTCAGTTTGTTCCACTCTGTGTGACGTTGGAGGCATCGTCGCTCCGTTCCTGCTCTACAGACTGGCTGTCATCTGGCTGGAGCTGCCACTCATCATCTTCGGTGTGTTTTCTATTATTATGGAGTGAGAACATTTGCTGCAGTCTGTCTAAAATAATACACGTTCATTCTGGGAGAAAAAAAGATGTTCGTCCCTAATATGTAAGACAGACCGATACTTTAATTCTCTTTACGCTGGCACTTTGTAATTAATGTACTTGAGTAGCTCCAAACCTCCAAACAGATTTCTGATAAAAGGCTCCACCCACCAGCCTGCCAAACACACACTGTCTGTTTCTTTTTGATTTCAGAGTTCAGCATGTTGATGAAACTAAACTCTATTTTCCAAACTACTAATTTAAAGGTTCTATATGTAACGTGTAAGAAAACCCTTGTTATCAATGACACCGGCGGCCGTTAGGTGAACTACAGTCAGCATCCTGTTGCTCGGTGACAATGGGTTTGGGTAGAGTCAATTTAAGGATTAGCGGGAGAAGAGGAAGGAGCAGTCTGCCCTTCTGGAGAGTTTTGAATGGGATTAATTAGGACTGCAGACAATAGACCAGCAGCCAAGTGAAGTAACTTCTTCAAAAATAGCCTTGGGCACCCAACACCCTGTCCCCAGTTCTTGGTCTTTCCCTCCTCAAACGTTCGAGTCTGTGCTCACCATTGCTTAGTGTGTTTATCCGCTTTTAACTCATTTCACATAATATTAAGAAACCAGTTGTAAAACACGTCCGGCTGCTATGCGAGTGAAGGGAAAGGAAACAGAGGTAATTAAACAGCTGTTAAAAAGCTGATGTGTTATTAAAGCTAGGAATATGTTGCACTGTGTTGTGCAGGGTCTCTGGCTTTCCTGGCTGGTGGTTTGGTGCTGCTGCTCCCTGAGACCAGAGGCGTGCCGCTGCCCGACACCATCGATGACATCGAGTTCCCCGACAGGTGAGAATCCACCAGATAAAAAAGCTGTCTATCACCCAAGTGCTTTTTTTTTTTTTTTTTTTACAAATGAATATATGTCTGTGTATTTGTGTGAACTGTATGTACAATCGCTGCTCACTTCATCATGTACATCTGTGCTATCTAATGCAGTGCAGTTCAATACAAAAGCTCTGCCATGAATTGTATTTTTACAAAGGCACAGAGAGGCGAAAATACACACAAAAAACTAATGTACTGTTCTATCGGAATCTATTGGTATCTATAATGATTAAAAGTCAATGGAAAAATGCCAATGTAACAATCTATATAACAATAATACATACATAATATCACATTAAGCACAGTCACACACAGGATGGCAAAACTGCATGTTTTTATTTTGGATTTCTGAGAAGAACAAAACATTGACAAGTTTATTCCATTTAATAGAGTCGACAAAATAGCCTATCAATACACACCTATCAATATAATGTGGTGTTCCAGTGCAACATTACCACCCAATACCCTCTCATTAATAAACATAAAGAAGAAGAATTATGTTTTTGACAGTGTCAACAAAAACTGAAAATGTATAACCTTCATAAATGCAGAATTCATGACTGAGCTGTTATATTGGATTGCATTAGATTGTACAGATGTACCTCTATGTACATGTACACACTCTGGACGCAGTTATATTGAAGATGTTGTCTTATTCCTTTCAAGGATATACTCTGTATTAGGTACAAGTTTGTTCTTGATGCACAGAATGTGGTTGTTCTTTGTGTGCAGGGTGAAGGAGAAAGCTGAGCTGAAGAACCAGCAGACGACCAACTTGTTGCCCAACAACAACGTAACGACCAACAAAGATCCAGCAACTGTCTAACCTCTTCCTGAGACCAAAGTATTTATTTATGTTGTTTAACAGTGAATAAATCTGCTCATATGTTTCTTTGTTAAGCCTTGGGGTCTGGTGATGTTGGGTGTTATATTAATATGTGAGTATTTTTATTAAGAGTCAATGGACTAGGGTCAGAATTATTATATTGTAAGAATTATTACAGAACTGCATTATTAAATTATTAAAGAATTTTCTTTTAACACAACTCAAGACTCAGTGTTTTCATAAAGAAAGAGACCATGCAAAAGACATTTGTCCTGACTTAAATCCTGGAGAGCTCAGTCGTGTGTTTTACATAGTGCAACCAAACCAACTCATATTGTTTTAATTAGAAAAATTCAGTCAATAACACTCGCAAACACAGTATGGTTGCATGCTGCACTCAACATGCTGCATCTCCTCATCTAACAGTTCACTGTGGCTGCTCCTTTTCGTCCTGTTTGTGTTTTGTGTGAACGCTTCACAATAAAATCCAGCGCATGTTTCGTCAGATGAGTGCTTTTAATGTGAAGCAGCAGGCTCCCTGGGAACCCTTTTCTTCTGTACGGAGGCAATCTGAATCCCATGCCATATTGAATGGCAATTGAAATTGAAAGCTTGGGGTGAGAGAGAGAGAGAGGGCCATATGGATTCGAAGTCCTAATGGTACACAGTCTACCAGGTGAGCCACTGAGGCGCCCCCAGATTCCTTCATCTATATGTATTATTTATCTATTAATATTTTCCAAATATGTACTTGTACATGTTATAGATACAGAACAAGTAGGAACATTTTCCAGATCATTTCAGGTCTTATTTTGAAACAGATTCACTCATACAGGTCTCAGCCTTCAACGTTCATCTTCCAAAGCAGTTCTACAGAACATATTTAAAATCTGTTTTATTATCTTTTTCTCATGTCATATTATATTTATTTTAACATTGGGTCATTTGGGCTTTTCTCCCTTCTCCCAGCACAATATTTTTCAATGTTTTTGTATGCCATTTATTTGCTCTCTCTTATTCAGAATGATATTCACGTCACATCATTACAGAATCTCTTATTACATTCTCCTGCATACCTATTAAACATTAAACTGAAACCCACACCTGTGGCCAATTAAACAAAGAAAAGAAAGGAAAAAAAAGAACCACTACCCACTTCACTCATATATATTCATCTGTATACCACTCTCCATTTCCCCCCTGTATACATGTAGACAAGTACTTGTTTACCTTCCATACCTTTTCAGTCTCTTTGTTAATTAAAATATTAAAAATTCATAACAATTATAATACTAATAATAGATAAACTAATAATAAAGAATATTACAATAACATTAATTAAATAAACAAATAAGCAATTAAGTAAAGAGGGAAATAATAGTTACAAAATTTAATATTTAGAATAACAATTATAATAACAACCATAGTAGTAAAATGATGAAAATAATTAATTAATTAAAAAATAATTAATATCAAATAAAATAAAAAGGGGGAAAGAAAAATGTATTCATCTTATACATGAATAAACCATAATCACAGGAAATAACATTCTTTGTGACTGTTACTATAGCTGAGTAAATTGTGATAAACCAAAGGAAAAAGAGGTTTTTGTCCTCCCATAGAATTTATTTTAAATCAGACAGTGGATAACACCATGATAACAATGGTTCCATGCACTGGGATGCCACTGATTTCATTCAGCAACTTCATGACTACAACTTTAACAATGTAGGCAGAGATAGCACAAAGCACACAAATTCTACAAAGGTTTTAATAGAGATGGGGCCAGGTGGATTCTCCATTTGGACACTTAGATAGCCAAAGTGTGCCAAAGGGGTTTTTTCCTTTTGAAAGGGAATCTGGCAACTAAATACTAATGATTTCCAGTACAGGAGGCTATGTGCACACAATACAACCCGTAGCCACTTCATTTACACTGTGCATCATCAGATTCTACCATTGTTCACAACCACTGTGTGTAAAAAAAAAAAAAAAAACAACTATAATTTTGTCTCCATTTTGCCTCTGAATCTCTTCCGGGTCATATAAATTAATATATTATGTTGATTCTACATCGTAGATAAAATAAACATAAAACTTACTATATACAAAGTTCAAAATACAGTAAAAGTTGAATCGGCCGTGCGTCACGCGTAAAATCCCAAATGTAGTGAAAATCTCTTGTACTTACGCACGGGGTAGTATCGCGAGGAAGCAAGTTTCATAGGAGTGTGACATACCGTTCGAAACCTCGCGAGATGTAGATAACGATAGCGCTGTATTTTTACACAGCAATACCACAAAACGCGCGCGAGATGGCAACAAAAGACCGAGTGAGATTCAGGCTTGGGGCTCAGTCTCTGCTGTCCAGGCCTCCATCTCGGCCAACTTGCCTGGAAAATCGTATGGATAGACTCAAAATGACCATGAAAGGCTAAGAAAACAATATTCGTTGCTTTTGATTAGAACCGCTTTGAGATATGATGGAATATTTAGTCATAAACGCAAAATGTGACATGTGGACTGTAAAATGAGACGTTTGGCCCCCTGTTTCCTTTACAAGGACAGATAACATATGGAGAAGATAAGCTCGATAACGAAAAAAATGGCGCTCAAAATCATAAAAATTCTGACAAAATGGCCACAGTTTACTGAGCTGTCGAATAACTATGTAATTCACTATTTAATGTACAATTACTTAAATTCACCATTTTAAATTTGCTTAATCCTCCTGCGTAAATATAATATTTATTGCATATGATTCTGATTGAATACATTTATATTTGTAATAAATAAAAATAAAAATTAGACCATCCTTGTACTGTGCTGTTTAACATATAGGGCCATTTTTGATGCAGCCTCTAGGAGTCATAAAAGGCCGACATTTTCAAGTGTTATCCACTTTTGACTTTTCAGCATTCAAAAACATCTTTGTCCTGTGACACCATCATGATGCATAACTTAAAACTGAGAATTTGTTTTGGCTCCAGTTGAGGTTCATTCAGTGATTGCATAATTCTTCTGCCATTCTCTGTTTAACTCCATTAAACAGTAACATGTTGTTTCCACTGCAGCTTTAACTATTTTTGACTGTTTTTTTTTTTGGACTTTAGCTCAAAGATCACCCTGGTTAGTGAGGTGCACTGTGAAGTCTGTCAAAATCTTTAAAGCAGATCACTAGCCTTTTCCTCTAGGCTACAATGCACTGAGAACAGAACTTCATCCAAAGTGTAAAACCTTAGATACCAAAAAAATTTAAGTCTTGGATCTCAGCGGTAATGACAACCTTTGATGACCTCCTGGAGGAGGCTGGGACTTTTGGCCATTGTCAGAGGCGTATCTTTGCCCTGCTCTGTCTGCTGTCATTGCCTTTTGCAGGTGTGTACGTCGGCATCGTCTTCCAGGGTTTCACCCCGGATCACTGGTGTCGGGACTCTGCGGTGGTGGAGATGAGGCAGGCGTGCGGCTGGAGCCTGGCAGACAGTCGCAGGCTGACGGTGCCTCTGGTCAACAGCTCTGGGGTGCTGCAGCAGAGCAGCTGTGAGCAGTACAAGGTGGACTGGAACAGCACAGGACTCACCTGTGACACCCAGGAACTGGACCTCAGTGGAGTCCCAGTCTCCATGTGCAAGGTGAGATCTTAGATATTAGTTGCTCTTGGATTATTTGGTTCTGCAGTAAAAATGTCTCAAACTCAAATTGCCTTGAGTCTTAATTTGTGTGTGTTCAAGGACAGATTCAAATACCATACACAGTACTGTGCAAAATATAAGGCACTTTATATCTTTATATTCTTATCCTTGATCAGTCCCAAACTCATTCTGCCCATTACAGTGACCCCAAACATTTATTCATAGTTAAAAATCTTTTTTGTTTTGTCTTTCTCTCCATTTCTTTCAAAGTAATGTCTGCACCTGTGACCCTGAGGTTGTGAAAGCGCTCTTTTAAATATGAATAAAAATTTCAATGCAAAAAAAAACAAAACAGAGCACTTTCATGGCACTTTCTCAGCCTTGTGGACAGTGGTTTGCACAGATTCCTAAGAGTTTAATGGCAGAAATGAACAGTGGGCCCCTCTTTGGTTTAAGGTTCATTTTTTAAGCCAAAGTCACACCAGGGAAGGAGAATTACTTCTAATTAGTTGGTTTCCTTTTTAATTCTGATGTGTTTTGATGATAACATTTTACAGTAAGAATAACATTACTATCTGTATTAAAAGCAATGTTTTATTTTTGTCTTTAAGGACGGCTGGGAGTATCAGAATGAAGGGAGGAAGTCCTTTGTCACAGAGGTGAGAAAAGAAATTTGACGCATTTGTTCTTCAAAGTGATTTCATTCATTACAAACCTGAAACAACATAATCCACTCAATATTCTAAATAATGCTTCTCAGTTCAATCAAATAATAAAAGTTGTGCAATGTAATATGTATTTTATTGTACAAAAATAAGGATATCCTGTATGTAGACATATGTAGCCTTCTTCCTTTTGGTCTCAGTTTGACCTGGTGTGTTCAGATGGATGGTTGGTCGACATGTACCAGTCCACTCTCAACGCGGGCTTCCTCGCCGGCAGCTTTGCCTTCGGCTACTTTGCCGACAGGTGAGGTCTTACACTGGCTTATAACCAGCTACGTAATTCATCAGAACTGCTTATTGGTCAAAAACCTTCAGAAGCCCCCTTCTCCCACACCTGTCCGACATCAGATTAGAGTCAACATTTGCACCCACCTCACGTCGTCATCAGTCAGCTCAGCAGAGAGGAAGCCAACACTATGAATGTCTTCCAGAAGAGTTATCCCCGAATTTAAATGATCTTTTTCCCCACTTTCAGTGTGGACATTCGGAATAACTATTAACACTTTTGATTTCTGACATGGTCGGGCAACACGTCATGCAAACTAGTTGTTTTGGAAAGTAACCCCAACCCTTAGCCAAATACACCTTCATCAGGCATCACTGCTTCATTCTATAGCAGTCCTATGGAGAGAGATAAACCTCAGTCACTGACTGTCAGTTTGTTAGAACAGAAGGTGACAAATTATTTTTAGCTATTAGGATTTTAACTATTAATAAATGGCATTTCCAAAAAATACCAAGTTTTATCTGTTATGTAAAATTTACAATGATGCATCTGGCCAGATATTCTGTATCCTTGGTTTTAAAAAGGTCCACATTTGTCTAGTTAATGTTCTAGTTCTATGTAAACCTCACCTAATTTAACCAACACAATCAGTGATACCTTCAAAAATGTTTGCCAAAAATACAATAAAAGATCTAAGCTTACTTTTTATACTTGTCTCAACCCTCTCTTATTTTGAAAGGAATCACCTCTTGCTGCTTGTTTTTCCATCTGTCTGCAGGTTTGGCAGGAAGGTCAGTTTCCTGATGTCATTCATACTGAATGCGATCTCTGGGTTTGCGCTGGCTGTGGCTCCAAACTACATCTCCCTCCTGGTGTTCAGGACCATCTTTGGCTTCGGAGCCAAAGGAGGCTGGATGACTTCCTACGTGCTGCGTAATGATGATTTCAGTGTTTGACGTAGAATTTTTTTATCTCACTAATTATATATTTACTAACTACCTACAGTAGCTAAATCAGATAAACATTACGAACAGACTGCTGTTATATGTGCGAGTTATAACTTATATATATATATAAGTTTCAGTTAGAGGGATAGTTGCATGGTCAAAGATTTATGGTTCTCACAATTCACCTTCAACTTCATACTCAAACAATCCAAGGGTTGACTCTGACCTACATCAAACTAATAGTTAAGTTACATCTAAATTCTTCTGTCGCACAAAGAGGTCCAGTTATTGACTATGTTATGTAGGATTTCTTTGCCAGTATTTCTGTGTGAATTATGACTTTTTTAAAACTAAAAACCTGGCTGACCAAGCAAGCATGCTAAATTTGCTCAGCTGGAAACATTTGCGTTCAGGAAAAGCTGAACAGTTTAAAAGGAAATTTTGATGAAAAATTCATCCGAGAGTGTGAAAATACAGAAACAAACTGTAGCAGATAATCTCAGCTCAGTCTAGACCTGTAGCAGAGCTGAGACACTGTGTCTTCCTCTGCTAATTCATCAGTAGGACTCAGGATAGTTTCCATGGACAAATGAGAACAACAGACCATGTCTTCACTGCTGTATATTTACAACCTGTTACTGTGGTCTCTAAAACCTCTTTCCCTGCTCTTTGCTCCTTCCACAACTTTGTTAGAGAAGCACAGATTATGATTTGCTGTTATTGCCACAGGTCAGCAGGTGTCACTGACTGGCTGGGTTCAGAGGGAGCCTGGGGGGGTAGGCTGCCCAGCGATCAGTCAGTCTTTATTTTTATGAAAGCATCTGACTTGCATTTGACTGCAAATGAAGACTGGCGTCACAGTACAGATCAGTCGAGAAAATCTGATTGTTTAGTGGACAGTTTACAGATAGGTTCAAATACCACATACAGTTACAAAATTAGTCATTTCTTCATGTCCCTCTTGCAGCAGTCTCACTTTGTTCATTTTGTTCTGGTGAAATACACTTTCTCCCAGTGACAGAGATAGTTGGAGTGGAGTACAGACGAACAGTGGGCATATTGTACCAGATGTTCTTCAGTGTCGGCGTCCTCATCCTCCCTCTGCTCGCCTACTTCATCACTGACTGGCGCTGGCTGCAGGTCACCATCACTGCCCCCTACATCCTCTTCCTGTCCTACTACTGGTGAGAGACTTTATATTCTTGGCTGTAGATTTGGTTGCAGTCATCGTCTGGTCCCTCGTGGCATTTTATGTCTGTCTTTAAGTACTTTTCCATAAAACAAGCCAGGTCATGAAGGAAGAGCACATGCTCTCTCTCACATGCACTGAGATATGATCTCAGTGTTTTTGAATTGCAGTGAACACCTCTCCTTCCATTTGTTTATACATTATGAGACCACCACCCTTGGTTTTGATATAAATGCAAGCTGTATCCTCCAACATCAGAGATTCTTCAGGCTGCAACTGGCATTTATTGTGGATTACTGCTCATTATTAAATAGGTTGGCAGCTCAGAGGTGAACCACGAACACTAACCATTAATGACAATGTCTCCTATCCCACATCCAGTCAGAGACTTTTGTTGCATGTCGTTCCCAAACTCTCTCATTGCTTGTCATTTCTGCTGTAGCATGTTTTGTCATCCTTTTAACATGTTTAACATGTTAAAAGATTGTTTGGTTGGTGATGTTTGGTTGCTAGGTGCTTTTTGGAAAAAAAGACACTAAAAATGTCTGAAAAGTTGGTAAATGTAGCAACAAATGTGCTAAGTTTTTTTTTTTTGCACCAAATCATTTTGAAAGAGCAGTGACCAACTAATGCTGCGACCTTATCACTGTGTCAGACCAATGGTTTAACTTCATCACTCAGTCAGTCAGTCAGTCAGTGAGAGATCTGTTTACAGGGCCGGTCCAGCCAAAGAAAGAAGTTTGTCACCTTTGATTTTCACCTCAGCTATGATTCACCTCACAAAACACATTAAACCAAGAAACAGACAGAGGCCAGATTGTCCATTACCAGCAGACGTGTGGGTGAATGAGATTTTTGTGTCTGGGTGGTTTTGTCTGCCAGGTTAATCCCAGAATCTCCAAGGTGGCTCATTTCCCAGAACAATTCCTCCAGAGCGATGGAGATCACTGAATCTATGGCAAAGGAGAACAAGAAGAAACTCACTAGGAACTTGGAGGTAGATCGATTCAACAGTTTACTTAACATCATAATTCTGCTAAAATATCAAATCAAGGTGTCAAATCCGTTCCTACATTACTGTCACAATCCTCAACTGGATCATGATTTCTTCTTTCAGACACTCACTGATGAGGAGGGTGACTCCCCCTCTGCCTCCTTGCTGGACCTGGTCAGAACCCCAAATATGAGGAAACACACTTTCATCCTCATGTTCAACTGGTGAGAAGATCACCGATTTGTCGGCCAAACCTTAGTCTAAAAGTAGACTAAGAGAGACACTGAGTCTGATTGTACCTCTGTAGGTTCACCAGCGGTGTGGTTTATCAGGGCCTCATTATGAGGGTGGGGATAGCAGGAGGAGACGTCTACATTGACTTCCTCATCTCTGGCCTGGTGGAGTTCCCCGCCGCCTTCCTCATCCTGTTCACTATTGAACGTATCGGCCGACGTCTCCCCTTCGCCTCCGCCAACATCGTCGCCGGAACCTCCTGCCTCGTCACCGCCTTCATCCCTGACAGTGAGAACAACTTCTTATTCTTAGATTGTTTTACTTCGTCTTTCGCTTGCTTCTTAGGGAGACTGCTTTTAGAAATAATTACAGGTGTAATTATTCCTACTTACTTACATAGGTACTTCATTTTTGAAATAAGTTCACTCATGAGACATTTTGCAACGTTTCACCATATTTGTTTGTCATAATTTCAACAACTTGTACATCTACTGCACCTGGATTGGTTATAGCTTTGAACAAACAAGTGGCCCAAACAGAGGGGGACTTTCCTGACAAAGTATTTCCCAGTATTTTCCCAGAAAAAGCATAAAAGTCCAAAATTCCACTGATAAAATTCAGCGAATTATTACTATTAATTGTGTAATGCGCCTCTGTCTCTGTGCTGCAGGTATGTTCTGGTTTAAGATGGTGGTGGCCTGCATCGGTCGGCTGGGTATCACCATGGCCTTCGAGATGGTGGTGTTTGTTAACACTGAGCTCTACCCGACGTTTGTCAGGTGAGGTCAGTTTGATCATCTCTACTTTCACATTCACAGTACGGTGAACAGTGTGTACAGTAAATATGCAGTGTGTTTATACGGTGTTTAACTGGATACAGGAACCTGGGAGTGTCAGTTTGTTCCACTCTGTGTGACGTTGGAGGCATCGTCGCTCCGTTCATGCTCTACAGACTGGCTGTCATCTGGCTGGAGCTGCCACTCATCATCTTCGGTGTGTTTTCTACCTGTTATTGATGATTTTTATGACGAGTGAAGCTTTGAGTAGCCGAGGCACTTTTCTGAATGTTACTTCACTCAGGGTTTTAAATCTTCACTTTGTATGTCACGCAGGAGTGGTAGCGTTCATAGCTGGAGGTTTGGTGCTGTTGCTGCCTGAAACCAGAGGAGTTCCTCTCCCCGAGACTATTGATGATATCGAATTTCCTAATAGGTGAAACATTTCCCAAAACATTTGATAAAATTTATCACACAGTATTATTTATTCTCATTGTTCCTCATCAGTGGTGAACGAAGTATTCAGATTCAGTTTTTATTAAATCAACAAAAGCAAGAAGGCTCCATTACCAGTAAAAGCAGATGCAAATGCAGAATGGCCCTTAATCATTATAAGTATTATATTATTAGATTATGAATTATGCTTTTTTACTAGTATAGTGTTGGATAGTCACCTCTATAGCAACACATTATATAAGCTGATTATATTTTTTTGTATGAAAGATGTTAAATCTTGTAAAACAGCACAGGATTTTTCTCCGAAGTTAAGAGCAGGAGTAGCGGAAAATACAAATACTCAAAGAATGACAATAATTGTACTGAAGTACGTGTATGAGCAAGTTACTTTCCACCACTGGTAAAAAATATTATGGCAATACATTATTATTATTATTAGGTTTCATTTAATAAAATAATTGATGCCTAATTTTGGAGTGAAAGTACATATCATGTGTCAATTCATTTCTTTGTTAACAAGGTATAAGTGTAAGAAAGTTTATGTCAATATAACAAAATCTTAATTATTGATTCACCACTATCATTTAAAGAAACTGATGCAGGAAGCTTTTTCTATTTAATATTAACAGAATATGTTTGTTTTTGCTCCCAGGAAAAAGGAGAATCCACTGGAGAACCAACAAATGAAGAAACTTTTAAAATCAAAGCTGACAAGCAATAAGGAAACAAGAAGTGTGTGATGCATGTGTTTGTAGATAGATTTCTACTCATGATACAATATGTTGCCCTCTGTTAAAAACAATTTTTACATTTTCTGTAAAGCATGACTTGCCCATTTCCTTTGTATCAAGTTTTATTCTTCAGCTCTTACAGAAAACACACTTTTACATCCTAAAACCAGGAGTATGCTCGGCTCATCGTGCTCTGAATTCACTGTTTTACAGAGCAGCACATTGTTAACATCAGATAACGGCAGACAGCAAACTAAAGCAGTGACATTGGAACAGTATATACATGTTAATATATCTAAAGCAAAATGAACCACTTTCTGTGACTTGTCACATTTGAAGCTGTTTGTTTCGAGGCGGATCGTTTTTAATTGGCTTTAATGGTTTTCTCGATCCAGTCGACAAACTTGGAGACTCGAGCGTAGACGCCAGGTTTCATGGCGTTGGCGCATCCCAAACCCCAGGACGTGACGCCCTGCAGGATATACCTGTTCTGAGCATGGCACACTAGAGGCCCACCGCTGTCACCCTGCAGGGAGAAACAAACACAAACACACAGTACAGTAGCAGAATGTATTTCCAACTTGTTTCACACATTTGTTGCATCAGATGGTTTTCAATCCGAGAAAGGTTTAAGGGCGGTTTATAGTTTAAAGGTTTGTAGTTATAGCCAATATGAGGGGCCACTGGGGGACCCGAACTAACCGCTGGTGTTAAAGACATTGTGTCAGAAAACAATGCACTTCCCATAGTTTGTGAGTTTTGAATACCTGGCAGCTGTCTGTTCCTCCCTCGATGTTTCCAGCGCACATCTCGTGGTCTCTCACTCTGCCGTTCAGATAGGACGGACGGTTACAGATCTTGTTCTCGATCACAGGGAAACCAGCTTCCTTCAGGACGCCGTCACCTCCCGTACCTGCAACGCACCTTCCTGCAGTTAGCCACCTATCTTCCTCCTCATACCCATCATTCACACACGATCGTCATCATTATCATCACGGGGTTCCCTTCAGCTGGGAGCCTTTCAGAGGTCTTTGTATTACAACTCACATTCACTGTATTTGATCACGTGTTTTAGTGTGTTTCAAATATACTGTTACACTAAAAGATATTTAACTAATCAAATTTAAAGGTGCACTCTAAGCCTGTTAAACCACCCAGCTCGCTGTTACATTTTTTAAACTTGGACCTGAGTGTCAGAGTATTTGCTGTCTCTTTAATTTGAATCAACAGATGGGATAAAATATGGTATATCTTTGTCACCAATTGGCACTTTATAATCCACTATAGGTTCAATTATATAGCTGGAAAAAGATCTGATAGCTGTTGATGCCTTAAAAAATCTGTAGAGCAGTCTAAAGATGAATTTTTTGCCCTTATTTTGATTTTGATGTTTTTATCATAGCAGGGAAAAATCCTGCTGTTAGATAATAAAAGTCATTATAAGGTAAATATGGAATAAAGCTCCAGTTTTAACATTAAATGAGGACCTCATACAAAACCTCTTTGAAGAAATGAGGACCACCCAAAAATGACCTCATTTTCTAAATATGACCTCACGGTCAGAGTTTAAAACTCAAATTAGTCCCCTTTAAGATAGCAGCACAAGAGCAAACACACACACACACACACACACACACACACACACACACACACACATACACTTGACATACTGTACCTTGCGTTTCTCCCCACCCGGTAACATAACACTCTGTTCCACTGGCAACAATAAAGTCCCTCTCTGGCAGACAAGCTGGCAGGACTTTGTCATTTATCAGTGCAGGGCTGAAAACACAAGAATCACACACACACACACACACACACACACACACACACACACACACACAGGAATATCAGTTTTAGTCACTGTAGAAAGACTGCTACTAATGATGATTATTTTATAAACTGGTGAATAACTCAATCTATAAAACATCATAAAACAATAACAACTCCACATCACAAGCTCAAACTGAGGAAAACTTAGTTTAACAGTCCAAAGATACAAAGATATTTCATTTACAGTGACATAAAAGCAAAAAAAAACGAAGTCTGAAAAAGCTGTGACCAGCAAATCTTAGGTTTACTTAACGAATGACACATTATTAATACCTTAAACCCTTAGCCACTCTTTCTACACCTGTCTTCTCTTCATCACACTGCACTGTTGCAGTAAACTGTAATGGAGGAGGGTTTACCACTCAAAGTCAGTCACGTAAGGGGAGATGTCATGATTTATCAGGTGAATGCATGATTAATAGTGTGTAGAATTTGTGTGTGGTGTGATTTCTCTTTTTTCGGTAGTATCTTTACTGTGGGGATTGATTCAGCTACCTCTAGTTACCAGTTGGTTTTTGAGGGTAGGTCAGTAGGTAAGACATGCTAACGACATTGTATCTCACATCAGAACAGATGAACACACTGTTCACACAGTGTTCGCACATTTCCTTACACTTTTACTCATGTGTTATTGCTTTTGAAAGGGAAATTAGAAACAAGACACTATAGACTCTTTAAATGCCAAGTATCCACAGTTTGACCAGCCTGCCTGGTTGCTAAGCTAAGATTGGCTTATCGCTGATCATGGGGAGACGCTTAGCGAATGGTCGGTTGTTTCAGCCCTAAACAGTATAATCTGTAAAATTACAAATGTTAGTAGTGCCGTATCTGCAGATGTAATAAAGGAGGGGTAGCTGTACTAATAGTATCACTGTATTAGTATTTGACCTTAGAAGTGGTGGGGGAATGATATGTCCAGATCTCACCTCTCCAGTTTGAGCAGAGCAATGTCAGCCCTGTTGGGTCCCAGCACCAGTTTTTCCAGTCTCCTTTCCTGCTTGGACGGCTCAGCGGCTCTCTCTGTGTGGACGCCCAGCAGAATCTGGTAGGCTGAGGGCCGCTTGGACCTACAGAACATAACATTCATAAACATACACACCAGTTATCCAGAGGTTGTGCTATTGCAGGATTTGGTCTTTAGATGGGTTTTTTTTTTTTTTAATAGTCTCCCTGACCTCTCCAGGCAGTGTGCAGCAGTGAGGACCCACTGAGGGTGAATGAGAGTTCCTCCACAGAAATGGACTCCCGTACTGGTGGACAGAGACAGGCAGAAATGTATGTAAGTAGGACAGAATAAAAACACTGGCTTTTTAGAGTCAAATATTCATTTCAAAAGTAAGAATAAACTAAATATGCTGATTAAACCCCATGAGATGCAGCATCTTGGTTTAAAAAACATGCAAATTAATAGACAATGTTTAGTACAATTGTCTGTATAGTCTTCATTTTTATAACTTGGTGGATCAGCTGGTGGATTAACCTCCCTTTGAGAGATGGAACAATTTCACAAGTCTATGTTTCAGTAAAGACTTTTAGTGATAGTCAAATTGTGTTTTTTCACCCTGAATGAAACAATGAAAAAACACAAAACTGCAAATTTAGAATGATCATTTTGTCATTTTGGTTCATGTCTTACACTGATAACAAAAGAGGTTTGTGCTCTGTGAAACATGGCTTTCATTTTGAAGATTAAAATCAGTGTCTAAATATCTGATATCCACTTCTATTACCAAAATATTGGTCATTTTTAGCCCCAGTTTCCATGTATTAGAATACATCCAGGTCACAGAGGTAACAGTCAGTAGCTGTAAAAGATAACTGAAATGAAACTGACATGCTGAAGGTTTTTCAGAATCTACAAACACTTCAAACCATCTGGATGAAAAAATATATATAATAAACTTTGGAAATAGGTTAAAAACATTTTTTTTATCATTTAGTTGAGGGGTTGTTTTTCATCCAGATGAGGAAAAACCCAATATCACTTAACCTTTACGTCCTATTTTAGTCTTGTTGTACTCACTTAGTCCGGAGGCTGATTTGCCAGGGCCATGAGTGAGCTTTGGACACGCAGCCTCCAACAATACGACCGAAACAACGCTTTGGTTTGGTAACTGGCGTCCCACAATTCAATCCCGCTACAAAGAAAAGTCCAGTTAAATCAAAATGCTTTATCCTCTGTACAGTAGCCAGTTTAATACGTCAGACTCGGCAGCTCCACAGTGTCACAGTTGAATCAGCTTTCGTTAGTATAAGTTGTAGTTTCCAGGCCGTGGTGTACTTAGACTCAGCTGTGCTTGGAGCTTAATAAATTCTAGATTCGGGCTGTAACTAACAATTATATCCGTTATCTACTAACCAAAGTCAGTAGGATTCATCCGCTGGGGACCATGAACCAATATTCAAAATTTTATGGATATTCATAGATTAGTTTTTGAGATATTTCACATTTAACCGAAAAACGGACCTAGAGACATGCAGTTAGAGTGGTTAAAAAGTTAAATAAGGAATTGTAATGAGCTGCACATTAATAATGTTCACATACCACAGTCAGGGATCTGACAGTAGTCCCATTTCTTGTTCCTGTCGGTAGTGTAGCACCACGGTCCGTTCACATCGTTATCTGGGTTTCTGCAGCTCTGACAGTCACAGACGGAGAAAATGAATGAGCCAGAAGATCATGTTATGACTCTGCCAGCTTTTAACATTAAATTGTTTGTTATATCAAGAGTTAATAGTCCAAACTCCAGAAGTCTACAGGTTAAAATGGATCACACTTACATTTCCATCCAGGCCCTTGGTAGGGTGAGTTTGTGGGGTAAAGCTGTTGTGCTGGTGAGGACTCTGAGCGCTCCAGGCCTGGCAGGTCACACCCAGAATGGTGATGGAGGTCGGACCCCGGTATGTTTCTCCATTTCCAACTTTACAGTCTAACACAGCAACACAAAAAGGAAAAAGTGGGTGAATAAAGGATTTTAAAACATCACAACTGATCTTAAAATCTGACAAATACACATTTAGAAAGTTGATTTACCTTTCACTGGTGGGGTCTGGGTGGCGGTGGAGGGGGGCCTGGGGTTTGGTACAGCAGATGGTATTCCTGAAGCATTGGTGGTGCATTTCTCCAAGTTGCAGTACTCCCAGCGGACGCTGGGATCTGTAGTGTAACACCAGGGTGCTCGGTCTCCATCTGGGTTCCTGCAAAGATTCCTCCTGAGGTCCCTGTTGAAAGAGAAGATCTGGAGCGTCAGGGCAGCAGGTACCAACAACCTTTGTTTATCATTCCTATAGTCAAACCAGGAAAGGTTTCTGTTATATACAAAACCACAGTTACCACCAGGGGGCAGGATTTGCCTCTGATTTTGAAGTAGCTGTAAGAAGTGAAGAAGTAGATGCTGTGTAACCAGATGTAATGTTGGGCTTACCCTGACAAAATATTCTACAGGTAATGTCAGTTTTGAGAGAATGTTCTACAAACTAATTTATTCAGTTTCTACGCAACTAGACACTTTCTTGATGATTGCAGAATTGAAGCATCGTAGCATTTGTTTTGGTCTGACATCCCGGTGGTCTATTGTCAGTGACGATGGCCTACAGAACCTTTAATTTTTGGTTTTAGTCTTCTCATTGGATTTGTTGTCAATAACAAAAATATAGACTATAACCCTAATTTATCTTTAATATAATATAACAGTTAGTTCTGACCAAGTAATTTGACTTGACGAGAGGCATGTATATGTATATACATGTATATATTCCAGATATAACATTTGAATGAAATGATGTATGGTCGCCAGAATAGGATGAAGGGAAGGAAGGAAGTCTGGATACTTGGGTTGAGAATCAGCTAAAATGTCCTGTAAGCTTGAATTGGAAACCGAGGTTCAAATCTGCATTTGTTAATATAAACTGTATTAGGAGACAGTTGATGCTCACGCTGTGGGGTAGTTCTGTGGAGTTTTTCGATGGTTGTGAGGACTCAAGGAGCTCCAGATTTGACATTTTTTCCCGCTGATGGTCACTGATGTTATGCCACGGTAGTTTGACCCATCCCCCTCATAACAGTCTTCCTCTTCTGGGGGGATCATAGGATCATCTGTAGCAAGACACAAAAATATAGGGTAATTTGTTGATGCTACAGCTGCAGCAAATGTCTCATCTCACTGCGCTGCAGAACAGAGAGGTTCAGGAGATCCTTTGTTCACACTGCCATCAGGCTATACCACACCTCATCCAAAGGAAGTGGACTAATCTAATTATTATTGTTTATTTATATTAACTGTTTTTATTAATATCAACAATGAGCTAATGGACACATGAATTTCCCCTCTATTTATCTTCACTTGAAGCAGAATGAAAGGATATATGTTACCTCTGTGAGTCATTATTTCAAACGCAAGTCTTTTTTGAAGCCTCGTCCTCTTTTCTAGTCTACCTCCATTACCACTGACATTAACATTATTGTAACTGAGTAAGAAAAGGAGTTTTCATTTACTCATTTACTTCAATTAATCATTGCTTTGCCTAGTATTTCATCCCTCTTTTGTAAATTAGTTCGGTCTTCAAAGTGTATGAAGGAATCAGAAAACAACTGTAAATCTCATGTAGCAGTTTCAAAAGTGTACATCACCATCATTAACCACTGCTTCACCTGGTCTAGGTGCATTCCCACAGCTCGGCACCGTGCAGTACTCCCAGCGAGTTTCAGGGTCAGTGGTGTAACACCAGGGCATCCGCTCGTTGTCAGGGTTACGACAGTAGTTGTTATCTAGGCCTCTGACAAATAAATACACCGTCATAATGAAGGACACAAACAGAGATGAGGCCAGCATACTGTATTTGCTTGGGATAATGTTTCTGGCTCCCTCAAAGGTATTTTTGTATTTGCAGCCATGTTTATTGTTTTGTTTGTGTCGGTCTGTGTGAGTAGACATCTTTCCCAGGTACAGGAGCTCTTACTTGCAGGGGTAGTTATCTGGGGTGCGGTTGTGTTTGTGAGGTGTCTGAGCCGACCAGCTCTGGCAAGTTTTGCCAGACTCTGTCACAGCAACTGTTCCTCGGTACGCGCCGCCTTCACCAGTGGCACAGGTCAGCTCCGGGACGATGGTGGGAGGCTCGGATGCTGAGGGCAGAGGACGACATGGCTTGGTTGTAGAACTCACAGTGAACATGTGGACAACATGTCAGTTATATTCTTCTGGAAATTATGACAAAGTTTCTTGTATTTATTTGATTAGATCCTCTAAAATACATATATTAAACAAAAAAGTGGCAAACAAAGCAATTAATTCTTTACTGTCGTCTCACAACAGCAACAGAAAGACCTGAACAGCCGTATTATGTATGGAGGCTCCGCCCTTTTCTTAAACTTTTCTTAAGTCATGCAATGAATGATTCTTTTCATTTATCAATTAATAGTTAACCCCCCCAGTTTTTAAATTAAAGTGATTTAATCAGTTATCAAAATTGTTGTAGATTTATTTATTTTTTTAATTACTTATCAATGTGTCTAATAATTGTTTCAGCTCTATTTGTAATCAACAGTTTCTTGTAATTATAGCAACTCATAAAAAATATTCAGGAAAAAGTGGAAAAATTAGCGTCAATTTCAGTTTCTATATTTTTAATAAAATTCTCAATAATCTTGTCAAATGAATAAATAAATGATGTAAATGTGTTTTTGTCTTTTTGTTTTTGCCTGTTCAATGTTATCCTGCTGCAGGAAGTGGTTTGACGTCTTGCTCAAAGGTATTTCAGCAGGTATAAACACATTAGAAACTGAGTGCACACCTTTTGGCGAACACACGTTTTCCTTCATTCTCAAAAGCAGCAACCATATTTGCTGTATTGTTTGAAAATGCATGAGTAAATTCTATTATTGCATGCAAGGCATATTTTCATATTAAATAAAATTCCAATTCTAGCCATTACTTTCAGTAGAGGGAGCTTGAGCTGATATAAGGTTTTACAGTAATGAAATAGAAATAAAGTAAACATATTTAAAAAGGAGGACTTACTGCAGCGTGGAATGGAGCAGAAGTCCCATCTTTTGGATGGGCTGGTGGTGAAGCACCAAGGTCGGGGGTCTCCATCAGGGTTTCTGCAGTAGTTCTCTTCAAGATACTTCTCCGGGAGACTAGAGTAAACATTAAATAGAACTCTTGTAGCTTTAGTTTAGCTTCTGGAAACAAGTTGTATGTGTTAAAATCATGAAACCCTCCTTATGGTTGGTCTATGAATTCAAGTGTAGCTCATGTAGTCTTACGCGCTGGGGATGTAGCCGTGGTTGTGAGGTTTCTGGGAGTCCCAGCGTTGGCAGGTGAAGCCGCTTTCAGTGGTCAAGATTTTTCCTCTGTAGTTCTCACCACTGCAGTGTATACACTCCTCTGTAAAGGAACAAGTACCGACATCACACTGTTATCTGCTTTGTAATTAGTCTGCCTTGGCATCGTGCGTGCATGTCGGTATTTGGTGTATATGCGTACAGAAATGTAAAATATCTAGGGTTGGAAATTACATTTCTCTATCCACCTCCTGCAACAGAAACAGCTTTCAAGAAAATACAAAATCCAATATAACACCACAATCTACACCATGCAACAGATTTCACATTGCTACCTTTTTCAAAGATAGTGTTTATTGCACAACTCTTTCTGCATTGCACTATATTGTTTGATGTTCCTGCAATTTTGTCCACCCATGTATTTTCCCATGCGCCAACCATTTACTGTACAGAGCTCTCCCTAGTCATGGGATTTCTGGAACATACATACATAGAGGATTTTACAGGCCTATAGCAGCAGGTTCTACCCAAAACTCCTCAAGACCTCAGGACTTGAGGGTAAAAGTAAAAGAAATCTGGAAACTTTAAAGGAAGCTGTATTGTGCAGAAGAATAGGGAGTAATTTCAGACATACAGTAGTTTTTATATGAGCCTTAGCATGATTGTGGAATCATACCAGTGCAGCTGGGTACATTACAGTGTTCCCAGCGGGTGTTGGGGTCAGTGGTGTAGCACCAGGGTCCCCCACTGTCTCCATCAGGGTTCCTGCAGAAGTTTGAGTCCAGGTCTGCTAGGGGGTGGGACTGCGGTGTGATACTGCAGGCAGACACATTGAGGAAAAATGATATGAAAAGATATGAAAAGATATGAAAGGATATGATATCATGTAAAATAACATGAGATGTGAATACGTACTTTGGCCTGTGTGGGTATTTTGATTCCCATCTCTGACATGTCTTTCCTGTTTTTGTTTTGGACTTTGTCCCTCTGTAATCTGTTCCTAATCCATGCACACACTCCAGGAGGTATTCTGGACAAGACAAAGGACACTATCAGCATTACATGTTTGATCATTCACTAAAATCAGCCTGCTAATTAGGTTGAATATTTGCTTACAAAGTACAGTAATGTAATTATCATCTGTTAATCAAATTTATCAGACAATTCCCTGAGTGAATCATTTATCTGATTCCACTGAAGTGTTGTATCATCCCCAAAATCTGAGCGACAGTGGTGTTTAACTTGCAGTCCTTCTCTACTGTGTTTGCAGACACAGTCCAAACACCACGATCATGCAACATAGGCTAAACATTAACCACAGTGTGATGAAAACAAAAAGTATCATGTAAAATCTAAAGTGGAGCAGGTAACAAGTCTGTAACAAGTCTGTAACAGGTCTGTAACAGAGCTGTAACAGGTCTGTAACAGGACTGTAACAGGTCTGTAACAGGACTGTAACAGGTCTGTAACAGGACTGTAACAGGTCTGTAACAGGTCTGTAACAGGACTGTAACAGGTCTGTAACAGGACTGTAACAGGTCTGTAACAGGACTGTAACAGGTCTGTAACAGGACTGTAACAGGTCTGTAACAGGTCTGTAACAGGGCTGTAACAGGACTGTAACAGGACTGTAACAGGTCTGTAACAGGTCTGTAACAGGACTGTAACAGGTCTGTAACAGGACTGTAACAGGTCTGTAACAGGACTGTAACAGGTCTGTAACAGGACTGTAACAGGTCTGTAACAGGTCTGTAACAGGGCTGTAACAGGTCTGTAACAGGGCTGTAACAGGACTGTAACAGGACTGTAACAGGACTGTAACAGGTCTGTAACAGGTCTGTAACAGGTCTGTAACATGACTGTAACAGGACTGTAACAGGTCTGTAACAGGACTGTAACAGGACTGTAACAGGACTGTAACAGGTCTGTAACAGGTCTGTAACAGGTCTGTAACATGACTGTAACAGGACTGTAACAGGGCTGTAACAGGACTGTAACAGGACTGTAACAGGACTGTAACAGGACTGTAACAGGTGTCAAAATTGACAATAAGTAAAAAAAAAAAAAAAAAAACATACCTTTTTTTTCATATAAACCTGCGCTGGTTCTGCGCAGTATCGTCTCTGATTTAGAGTTTGCTGCTGCTGTCCAACACTCTTGATCCTTTTCAATATACATGAATGACCTGTGAGAACAGAACACAGCCAATGTAAGGCTTAAATGCTGAGCACTAAATGTAGTTAAATTGTGATGTAGGTGTAAATGTAAAGTTAGTATTTCAAAAGGGTGAACTTGCTTGCATGTGAAAGATGTTTCACTGTTACATTTTTCGGCACACTGGGCCGCAGTGTTTACTGAATACTGGCGTTTGTGTAACGAGAGGATCCATGCCCCTTCAGTTTTGGCGTAGCCATCCACCTCAGTACCACTCACTACAATCAGACACAAAAGAATTGTCATTGTCAAATATACGGTACATAGAAAATAAATATATACATTTTCAAATGCTAAAATAATGAAAGTAATACAACAATGTATCAAGTAATAAATGGGAAACAAAATCATTACAACTTGGAACAAATATGTGTAAATAAAAGCATATCAGAATAGTAATGGAAGGTTACATTTGTAACTATAGTTCTCTGAGTGGAGCGTCTCGACACAATAGAGAACAAAAGCTATTGACAGGACAGTCAACCTTTTAAAATCAAGTGAAGAGTTGAGTAGTAAAGAAGAAAATACAATATGTTTACACATTGTATAATACATATACACAAACGTACATATATTTACGGTTTACATGTATGCTTCCTTGAGGAATTTTAAAATGAAATAAATACCAATTAAGATGTTTTATAGTCTTTACAATATTTAAATCACAACTGTATCGATGCTCTAGAATCAGAAACTGTTGCTTTGATAATTTTCTAAAAACTGAATTTTGCCAGGGAGAATTGGATATTATCTATTAGACCTTCTACGAGTAGGAATTGAGAAACAGTTAAGAACTGTGCCACAATTTTAACAGTGATGTAATAGTGTGCTGGGAAGCCCGCGATTTCAACCCTGAACTACCCACTCATAAGTGAATCACTGATATTTAGATTAGGTCTCTGGGATTAAGTCCGTGCTCTGAGTCCTGTGGACTTTGAATAGCATCAGAGGATTTGATGAAAATCCTATGACTTAAACCACCACAGAAGAAGGGAAAAGTGTGTAGAGATGAAGAAGAAAATTGGTAAATTGGCACAAAAAAAAAAATCTTTGTCCATGGACTAATCCAGCATAAGAAAGTCAAAAGAGAACAGTAGGAGTATTTAAACATTTTAGGAAATACACTTATTTGCTTCCTTGTTGACAGCAATAAATCTGAAGCTACAAATAGCAGTTTGATAGGAGGAAACAGTTAGTTAGACTGACTCTATCTAAAAGGTTAAAGGTCCCATATTTTATACTTTTGCTGTGTTTTATTTGAAGTTTTGATATCCATAAGAAGATGTATGTGTTCTTATTTGCAAGTACAGTTTTAGTTTTACATTTCCTCTCTCATGCTTCTTTCTGGAGCTCTAGCAAGAGCAGTTCATTTTGTGTTGGTGTAACAGGTACCGGACTGCAGCAACCGTAAACAACTATAAAGATCCTGAAATACAGGGAAAAGAGGATAACACATGGAGACGTGGCTTGATTTAGCTGAGTCTTCCGCAGTTATGAGGAAAACCAGCAGGACATGCGCCCTCGCTACAGTCTCTGTGGCGAACCCGTATCTCACACTGCCCCCTACTGTCACAAAAGAAAACCCTGCTACTGCAGTTACATCCCTTGGTTAACAAACCCCTAAATGCAGACATAGTATTTAATTATGGAGCACATTCAAATATTTACTTTCACAAATGTGGGCACACATTGGTGGGCATCACATTGGCCTCTATTCTGATTGGCTGAATGCTTTCTGAGTGATGCACCGCATAGGTAATGGACTGTAGCCTACTGCTATAGGCAGTGTTGTGCTGTGAACGCTGTTCATTGAACGCGTTCATATTTTTTGTGAATGCTGAACTGAATGAATCAGTTTACAAATGGTGAACGTGAACACGAGAATGAGAGTGAACGCCACTCACGTTTTACGACAGTTTTACGTTATGCTGCATGACATCTCCATAGACACGCCCAGCATGGCCGGTGCTAGCAGTACAGTCGGTTTTGAATGTAACTCACATCTGTGATCCTTCAGTGGAATACAATTATTCATTTAGTTTGGGAGTGGCAATGATTTGGGGCTGGTTATGGATGGATAGAAGGAGGTTCTATTGAAAAAAAAGTAGCGGCCGATTTATTTAAAAAAAAATGGAACAAATGAATGTGAACTAGTTCATTTTTGGAACTGTGATTTATGGCACTTCATTTTCATCTGTATGAACTAAACTTTGAACTAGTTCGAACTGGCTCAACATTGGCTTTAGCTTAAAACTCATTAGTAAATGCATATGTCGATGGTCCAGCAGACAGTCAAATTTGGACTGAAATGCTCAAGTATTTCTGAAAAAATTAACTTTAGCCACTGGTCTCTAATATTACTATAATCATATTATCATAATAATACTATAATATGGCTGTGCAATGACGTATTGGCTTTCTGACATCCAATGATTACGCTGCGTTTCACATGGAAATCTATTGTTTTGCAATATGGGACCTTTAAGAAATCTGCTTTCCAGCACATGCAATGGTCACTAATTCATTTCACATTTCACATATGCTTAATTATTCCTTTAATATTTGATATCAAGCCCCAAATTTTTTTCAGGAAATATAAAGATGGCTCAAGTGGACCAACAGAACCATGTTGGACTTGCTTTTATAAACTTTTTTGCCATCCAGTACAGAGGTTTAGACATGCCAGGTCACTACCAGTCAGCACCATAAGTAGGTCAAATTGTTTATGAAGTAATGATACATCTCTTGTCCTTATTGTAGAGTGAAGTGAGGGCATAAACAGGACACAAAAAAAGAATACTGTATGACCCGGGATTGAACCCTGGGGTACACCATAGGTGATATTTTCAGACAAAGATGTAAATTGAGAATTTTTATCCTGATGAAGCAAATTGGATTTAAAACCTTTAAGTCCAGACTGTTGCAACCCTAGATTGTCAGGCAGTTTAATTAGATTTTTGAAATCTGTTTTCTTCAATATGTCTCAACAGCAACAAGAACAAAATCTGTTTTTAGGTGCATGTCTCTTAATATATCCTGACAGAGTTGTCCTAATGAACTACTTTCACAATGAAATGAAGCCAATCACTGTTACAATTTTTTCATATTTTATGGCGATTATATAATTACAGATTTATTCATAAGTATCACTCAAAGATGTCATTATGTCTTACCAGTGCAGATCAGGGCTCCCAGGAGGAAAGCTGCTTTGTGCAGGTCCATGGTGAGGCCCCTATACTAGCAGCTAATAGTCAGCTAAGTTACAGAGGTACCTCCTGTTATATTATTGGGCTCCTTCGGACGCGTTGGGAAGACAAATAGGACAGTTCAATCATTAGTCAATCATTGGCTGGACAAGGACGGCAAAAGAGCAACAGGTCAAAATCCTTGTTTATGGGAGATACTGGGACACAAAGTGTTGCATCGCAAAGTCACAGAGTGTCATCCTTTCTGTTATGTGTTGAATATTACTAAATATTTTCTTCAGACTATGTACCGAGATGCACCCACTGACTTCTTTAGCTCTTCTGTTGCTTTTTCTGCAGTTACAATAGATTTATGAAACTGATCATGAGCTTTGACCCCTTTCTGATATCATGTGACCTTTTCTGTTTTCTTATCAACAAGCCAGTTCTTTGTACATCCTTCTTCAGTATGCATGCATGTGCTGTGTGCTGTTAAAAATGTATTTATAGTAGGAGTGACAGGGTGCGTAATGAGGGGCATCTTTAATGGTAATGTGTGTCTGTGTGTAATAACATCATTAATGTATTACAGACCCGAATTTCCTTCTGCTGGTGAATACTATGTGATCTAGAGCAAATTAGATCAATATATACAGTTAATCTTCAGCTAAAAGGGACCCATGTCCTGAACTGCAAATATATGATTACAAAATAACCTACTTTAGACTGCTCAGTGTGTGGTGGGGCAGAGTAACTACTGTTCAATTGTATCACTTTCTATTAAAAAAAAACTTCAACTTTAGGGCAGTTTTCAGTCAAATTTTCACCTGAGCTAATGATGAGATGAAGTTTTACCAGAAGAAGCTGCAATGCAAAACCTAAAACCTAAACTGTGTACTGGAATTCATACTGTATGACAGTTACAAAGGGATTTACTTGAATGAGGAATAGTGTCACAAATAACATCAGCATATTTATGAAAGTATTTAGAGAGAAGAGTTGAAATTTAAAGATCCCCTCCAGTCATGTTAAAAACCTCTGCTTTGAATAATAATTTAAGTGCAGTGATTAAGAAAAAATGAATTACTCATTAAAAAATCCAACATTTCAAAATATGCTAATATTGTTCATGTTGTTTGTTTGTGTTCGAGTGTTTTTGTACCAGAGGCTTTAAATGTCATCATGTTTGTTTGCATACCGCAACACGATTGGCTTCCAACTCACATTTACAATGAGCAAAAAAATGTTTGATGCAGCCCCTCAAACGTGAGGATTTATGGCATTTCATTGTATTTATAATATCACAGTAATCTGGATATCTTTGGGCTTTGGACTGTCGGTTGGACAAAATAAGAAGTTTGAAGACACCACTTTGGCTTCATTTAAGACATATTTTTAGACCAAACAGATAATCGATTAATTGGTAAAATAACAAATTCATTGCTAAATAAAATAATTATTAGTTGCAGCCCTAGTCCAGTAAGTGTATCTTCTCAAGTACCAAGTGCAGTTTTGACATTCTTCCATAAATTTGCATTGTTTTATATTTCTACACATATACATATCAGACTGAAATATTATACTTTTTACTCTACTACATTTATCTGACATTTATAGCATATAATCTAATCTAGCCAGTAGAACCTCTAAGTAAATAAAATTTGTTCTATATTGACAAACAATATTAAAATGCTTTTACATGTATTTGTTAATGACAAAAAGTGACTGTTATATTCTATAACACTTTGGAAAGAGGCATTCTGCATAATTAGTGCTGTTCATTCAGGTATGTTTAATCACCTGTTAAATTTTTCCTTGCTGCAACAATGAATTAACAGTCTGCCCATGTTGGTCCCCTCCCCCTGGAACTTAATCTGAACAAATGAGACTTTCTAATACCATGCAATGGCCTGCAGAGGGTGCTGTTGATCACCAACTTTAAAAATATTCCAGCACCTCGCTAACTTAACCTGAAGTAACAATGAGACAGAGGTGGATAATACTGACAAAAAGACACCTCACCATTGCTCCACACGAAAAGAAAGTGAAGACAAAATAATTACATTATAGTCCTTAATGGAAGATACAATGATACATCCCAAAACTTTAACTGAGGGCTTACAAGATACAGTATGAGGCACTTTAAGACACTTTGCCTGTAAACTGCGGGTGTGATTGGCTTGTGATTGGAGGAACCTGTGATGTTCAGCTGCTCTTATTCAAACCCTGTTTCAACCAGGAAGATAAAGATGAAACTTATATGGTTTAAATTATTAATGAACTTATTTAAGTGAGCACTCCTAGCAGAGGTTTGCTCGACGTGACCTCTTTTTTTAAAAACAGTTATCTCTCTGCCATATGGAGCCACCAGCATGAAAATTGCTGAAAGCAGCTTTAAAGGAACATTTCGCCATTTCAACATTAACTTACAGGAGAGACGGTAATAACCTCAATTTAGGTTTGAAGATCACACATTTTTAATGCAAAGGTTATATAACAAACGGGTGGGGTGATATTTTACAGACATGGATGTTTATCATTCAGGAACCAAGTAAAAAAGATATACTTTTGGAATTGCATTATGGGAAGTGTGCACTAGGATCCATTGGTTTTGACATTTTGCCCTTAGGGATTAAAAAGTAAAGTTCCCCAACTCCATGGAAATGCAATATAAAATGGAAATAGTCACACAGAATAATATACCAATACCAAAGGTTCTCAAACTTAAAATACATACTTTTTCGGTGCGTCGTGTAGCGTAGTGGTTTAAGCAGGCGCCCCATGTGTAGAGGCTACAGTCCTCGCTGCAGTTGTCCCCGGTTTGAATCCCACATCGGACGGCCTTTCGCTGCATGTCATTCCCCCTCTCTCTGTTTCCTGTCACTCTCCACTGTGCTGTCCATTAAAGGCATAAAAGCCCCAAAAAAATATACTTTAAAATACATATTTTTTCTGCTTTTATCAGGGACAAAAAGAGAGAGAAATATGCAACACAGTCTCCATCAGTTAATTATACTTTTAAACATAATGCATGAATCTAAGCTATAGAAGAAGGTGCTGACAGATTCTCATACAAATCATGTGGTTGTTAATACCGTTTTACAAGGAGGAGGAAAGGTTATGATGCCATTTAAAATGTTATTTATCTTTTTTAAATGTTGTGTTTGTAGGTCACCATAAAAATCTCGAATTAAATATGACTGGCTGCTAGCTATCATGAAGCTGACAAAAACCAACAACCATTATTGATTCAAGGTACACAGTAGAGTTTTTGATCAATAGTAGAGGTATGGAGCGATACTTTGATGATTGGTTCTCGTTAATGTCTCATGGACATACATGAGCACGGGGGTTAGCATAAACCACATCGTCTTTTCTTTGAGTGGCCGTACAGGAAATTATATATACTGGTCCCCTCACGTACATACACTCTCCTTTCACATACATGTATTGTGTCTGACATATGCATATATCTACATTCATATTCATATGAGAGAGAATGTATGTATGTGAGAGCTTGCTATAAAAATTGTGTAGAGCTGGGACTAAAGCAGAACATGCCTGGCCCAACTATTATAGAAAAGCTGATGCTACAAAATCATTTTCTTTATTTGATCGTATTTGTGTGTGAATCCACGTGCTTGAATCTGTGGCCCTACCTTGGCCTCCTTGTTTGAAATGGTCTGCAAAAATAGATTTAGTTCAAAACGGTCTTATAACTCAGCTTCAACCGTTACTGAATGTAAAATCCCACAAATGGACTTTTAATGGACTCTTCTTTTTAAATAACATTCAAGTTACAATTTTACCTCACATTTCCTTGTCCTTTCTCTAAACAAAAGCAGATGGATTCTTTGAAATATAATTGTCCATTTTCTTCCAGCTATAGTAACACAACTCGTTGTTTCACCGAGAGACAAAGTGTATGGGTTTTGTTCTATGGTCTTGCAAGTTGAAGGCCAGTCTCCTCCGTAAAGTGGGACCATAACAATACGTCACACAGAGATGGCGAGCGAGAAGTGTAGGGTCTTTGGCGGCCAAGGTTCGCTGCACAATCAATATCCCACTGTCAGACCTTAATTTAGAAATGTCCCTTTCTCCTTAAAAAGCGAAGAATGGCTGCTTTCTGCGGCTGCTTCGCTCAGTGTTTCATGTCGTTTTTCATTGTGCAACTAAAAGGAAAATCAAATAAATGCTTAATTCCTGTTGTACACAATATACACTATATTTCAGCCGGATGTGTCTCTTTTGTGTTCCTCTTCCTTTTTTCTTTACTTATCTTTTGTGTAATTACGGCAGATTTGGACTTCACGCAGATTTTGTTTTTTAAAGAAAGGTCAAACAAAAACTCAACATCCACTCAGTGTATTGTTAATTGTAGTAATACAGACTGTACATGGAAAAGATTAACTGGTGACCACATATAAATTCTCCACTCTGAGTGTTATTCATTAGAGGATTGAATGTTTTTGTAAAGGCTTTGCTCTTCTTTCCTTTTCACTAGCAGACATGAAAAGACAGTTAAATCAATTAACATCCATTTTTTAAGTTTTACTGACAGGACATGCAAATCAATGTTATATCGCTCAAACACTGTTGAGAGCTTGAAACCAGAATGAAAGCTTGATATAAAAAAAAGTAAAACCTTGAAATTATATAAAAGAACTGTTGATATCAAAGCCAACAATGTCCCCTGAAATCACAATGAGTCTTAATTCAAATTTGGGAAAAGAAAACTAAGGTTTCAAGTTTCTTTCACAGTAAAATTTAACTCAACTTGACATTATGAAGTTAATTATAATATGGGCTCCACTTAAAGTGCACAGAATATATAGATGTTATACATGTATTTGTAGAAAGACAGTCATGTGGAACAACATGTGTTGTAATATGCACACTAATAAAAAAATCCACCTGTATAACGAGCATGGAGGTTCATTCCTCACCTTGGAAACACATTCAGACAGGTGACTGAAGGAAACACATTCAGACAGGTGACTGAAGGAAACACATTCAGACAGGCCCCTGCACCCTCCTTACCCATTCTCACTCCATTTGCGCGTTCACATGGAGGGTCCGCCACATCAAGTGTCATTCAAACCCAATTACCCTAAAGGGAGGGTGGGTTATAAAGCCCCCCAACACCGAGTCTGCATCGATACAGGCATAGAAACCGCACTCCCAGAGAAGTGCAGCAGGACTTTGAGTCCACCTTGGATGAAATGCCACATATCTACAAATGTGAGATCTGCTCAGTTACTTCCGACGATAAGTCATAAGTTGCCTTAACCTCAAACAGGTATGTGATAGACAGCTTCAGCGCTCCTTGACATTAATTCTACAAGTCTCTGGACTCCACTGCAGGGATGAACACCATTCTTCCAAAAGATATCCCCTCCTTTGCTGTTTTGATGATGGTGCTGTCACATGTAAACACATCCATCCTAAATCGGCATTCAGTCGTGTTGAGATCTGGCGACTGGATGGGGACACTGTTCTCCTGGGCGGAGACCGCTCCTCTCAGGTAAAGGAAATGTTTCATCACAGGATAAAGTGACCACTCAGAACAACTTCGCATTGATTTGCAGTGAGTCTTCCCACTAAGGGCACAAGTGTACCCAAACCTAGCCAGCAAAATGCCCCCACAGCACAACAAAGCCACCAGATCCCCTCACTGGAGTCCAGCACTCAGGCCTGTACCGTTCTCTTGGTGTTTGCCACACAACCAACTTGCCCACTTGTGGGGAACATGGTGTAGGATGAGTCAGGGATGACACCAGTACCTCTGGTTTTTGCACCACTGAACACTGAAATGTGCATCCATCTTTGTAATGAGGGGTTCATCCCCTTCAGCCCTGCTATAACGTCCCTAACTGTGGACGGACTGTCGTTGTTGACACAGACTGATCACATCTTGCAATGACATTCTCAGTAACCTGAGGAAGAGTTGCTCTTCTGTTTCCTTACATATACTGTACATACACAAATTTGACACTAATGTCCTGATGCTAGGAGTAAGACGTTTCTGGAAAGAGGTTCATGATACAATTGGACTGTGGTTTTAATATAATCTCCCTTTCAACCTACCTGAATATTTCTTATAATGAATTTATAAATTAGGATCTTAATATAAAAAAAGACCAATAGTGCTATATTTATTATGAAATATCTATTCTACTTTTAGACTGTTTTCACTCATTTTGTGTCTCTCTGGTAGTTGATCACTTTCTGGTAGGAGCTTTCAGTATTAACGGTTAATGTGTTTTCAGTTGACAATACTTTCATATTGTTTTTGCTCAGAGGAGTTGGAGGGGAGGGGTTGGTGTGTGTGAGGGTAAGAATATGACTCTCACTCTGCCACAGTCCAATGAAAGATACAATAATAATAATGATAATAATAATAATAATGATAATAGTTCATTATAGTCTGAGAACAAGAACTCTCACCACATGGTCATGTAATCAGTTTGGGTTTTTCTTCAGACTAACAACCTGATCAAGCAAAAACATATCATGGTCATTTTTTATTATGGGCAAGAAAAACCTAATTTATTGCTCCTTCAAAACGCCACCTCTTTGTGTGTTTTCAATTACAGCAACACTGGACAGAAGGTCCCGTCAGATGGACACAAAGCAATGGTGTTATTTTGATGGTGTATTAGAGGTGCACTGTCATAAACTGTGCAACACTTAAAAAAAAAAAAAAAAACAACATTGTTCCCTAAATTGAGTGCATTTTTCCTTTGATTAAAGCATTGCTTAAGTGACTTGTCCTTGACTGGACCATTGTACAGCACTGTGGTTTTGAAGGATGTGTGATTAAACACACTACACACAATGCAGGTATTTTGTGCTTTGTGTACTCTTGGATATTACAACTGCTGCGCACAGACATGACAAACAGAGTGAAACCGCGCTTTCAACCCTGCACGTCCCACATCTGGTTCACACTTTCACTGCTTAAAAAAAAAAAAAAGTGAAATGAATGGATAAAAATGCTAAACAGGTTAGCATCATTGTGTCGTTGTATTATCAGATACGAGTGGCAGCCCTAAGTCCTCTTGACTGAAAATGAAAATATTTCCTCTTTGGGTGAGTGCTTGTCACGGACCTCTTTGTCAGTGTTGGTCGTCATGCCACAGAATCAAGATATCTCCTGTTTCACAGCTTCAGATGGTTTAAAAAGCAGTTGCAAAGGGAGAAAATAGTCTAAATGATACAAAATTACAGCGGACACTCATACTGTGCAGTTTTTACTTAAAAAATGCCTCAGTTCAAACTGCTGTTCACCAAACATAAAAGTCAAATAGAGAAAAGAATCAAATCCACACAAGGAAACAGCAGCAAACACAGTCATATGTTGATTTTTTTCTGCACCACAATCTTTACCTTTTACTGATCTGGATAAAATGTACGATTTGGGCAATTGGCAACATTTTCACGCCGGTGTTTAAAAGAGGAATGTTGGCACTGCTTTGAGGCGATAAGATCTGACACCTCTGTGGTTAAGGTTTGGGAAAAGATTGTAGTTGTAACAAACACTTTGTGTGTTTTTTTTTTTAAAGCATCCATCCACCTCAGCCTCATCCCTCTGTGGACGCACTGTCATCACACTTCCTCCTTTGCTCTGCCAGAATATGTCTCCATTCATAGACAATGAAAAAGAAATGCAGAGAAAAGGTCATATTATAATTAAATTAAATAAGTAATTGTAAAACATCATTATGTTTGTGCTTAATGCTTCATTTTTATAATTATTGCTTTCCATGAGCTCCTAAAAGATATCTAAGTTCTCAAATACAATTATTAATATATATGTGACTTGGGGGCTTCATAGTTTTTTTCATTTAACCATATATTGTAAATACAGATAAATATAAAGATTAAGCAACAACAAAAAGGCAAAAAAAAAACAGTTTCAACAAACCAAATCACTGTCACAAGGTCACAGATCTCAACTTTAACATGTACATGTAAACACAGTAGCATTTTATTCTCTCTTCTATACTGAAAGAACATCAGCTGACTCTGTCAAATTTCAACATTATAATCCAACTGTGGTTTGATTTGCTAATTCTAAAATTAATATTAATAATATTTAGCTGTTTATTGATTGTCAGATTTGTATATATGTTGGTTGCATAGACAACTTATTCAAAAACATTACCACCAATGGCCTCAAGAGGTCGCCAAAGTCATCCGATCTCACATTGTCTTAAGACTGCAGAAAGAAAGAGGTCTGACAGAAAATTAAGACATTGATTAAATATCATCAATCTAACTATTTAACATTGTTCACTGGCTTAATATCCACAGTTGGTGAAATATTTGTGTGTACTTAATGTTTGGTGTTTTCTGCCTTTTGGAACCTGCCATAATGAAATAAACTTTTTTTTTTTTAAAAGAAGAAAAATTTTGCCAAAAATACTGAGTTCACAAGAATAAATGTTTCAGATATACATGAAAACATTGTAAGTTGACACTATCCTTCAGTTCACTGACCACCTCCTCATTGCTTCATATCTTCTGTTGTTTCAGGAAGAACACAATGCATCTCCATATAGACAAGCACATATACAGAGCTGCCACAAATATGCACATATGCACACATGCACACACAGAGTCCAATGTGCTGAGTCCAGCTGTCTCTGTCTCTGCCATTACTGTAAGAGAATACCCCCGGTCGCTGCTCTAACCCACTCCATCAATCTCTCTCTGTTTGACAGAAACTATGCCCACCTGTTCTCCCACAGTCCACATGCAGAGACTCAGAGACTCAGAGGCCGGAGCCCAACGCGCGACTTACTTCAGGTCTGGGTTGATGGAGGCAGAATGTGGTCGGTGCGTTCAGACTCACATGGTCATAATGTCTCAAATCAAAAAACATCAGCTACACGGTTTCAGATTTTACCCATTTCCATTGCTGTGACTCTGTAGACTTGGCTATTAAATACATTAGTATTTAGAAGCCTACTCCTACTTTACAAGGGTATTTCCAATTTGGAAGACTTTCCATTGGTGCTTTATACTACATACATACATACTACTACTGCATTCACAAAGTCTTCAGACCCCTTCACTTTTTGTTACGTTGAAGCCTTATGCTAAAATCACTTTCATTCATTTTGTCCCTCATCAATCTGCATTCAATATCCCATAATGAAAAAGCAAAAACAGGATTTTAGAAATTTCTGCAAATTAATTACAACTTAAATCCAACATTGACAGAAGTATTCAGACACTTTCCTACGACACTTGAAATTTAGCTCACCTGCCTCCCATTTCTCTTGATCATCTTCGAGGTGTTTCTACACCTTGACTGGAGTCCACCTGCAGTAAATTTACCCAATTTGGACATGATTTGGAAAGACACACCTGTCTATATCAGGTCTCATAGCTGACGATCACATCAGAGCAAAAACCAAGCGATAAGGAGGAAGGAGCTGCCTGCAGAGCTCAGAGACGGGATCGTGTCGAGGCACGGATCTAGGGAAGGATGCAAAAACATTTCTGCTGCTTTGAAGGTTCCCAAGAGCACAGTGACCCCAATCATTCTTAAATGTGAGAGGTTTGGAGCAACTAGGACTCTTCCTATGGCTGGCTGCCCAGCCAAAACTGAGCAATCAATGGAGAAGGGCCTCAGTAAGAGAGGCGACCAAGAACCCGATGGCTGAGCTCCAGAGGTGTGGAGATGAAAGGAGGAATGACAACCATCAATGCAGCACTCCATCGATCTGGGCTTCATGTCAGAGTGGTCAGAAGAAGCCTCTTCTCTAAAGCACATAAAGGACTCTCAAGATTGTCTGGCCTGATGAAGCTAAGATTGAACTGTTTGACCTCAGTTCACACAACATGTCTGGAGGAAACCAGGTGAAGTTCATCAGCTGCCCAACACCATCCAGGACAGTGACCCTAAACACACAGCCAAGACAACGCAGGAATGGCTCGGGGACAACTCTGTGAATGTCAGAGCTGTTACTGGAACCCAACTGAACATCACTGGAGAGACCTGAAGATGGCGGTCCACTGACGGTCCACTGACGGTCTCCACCAAACCCTGACAGAGCTTGAGATGATCCGCAGAGAAGACAGGCAGGAAACCCCTGAATCCAGGTGTGCAAAGCTTGTCACGTCTTACCCAAGAAGACTCGAGGCTGTAATCGCTGCCAAAGGTGCTTCAACTAAGTACTGAGTAAAGTGTCTGAACACTTATCTCAATGTGATATTTCACTTTTTATTTTCAGAGTATATTGAGTGTAGATTGAAATGATTTGAGCATAAAGCTGCAACATGACAAAATGTAAAGAAGGTGAAAGGGTCTGAGGACTTTCTGAATGCACTGTATCTAAATCAAGTGTGTCCCTGCTGCTTCTCCACTGTTGCAGTGTTTTCAGACAGAAGGTGTCAGGTTACTGTGCTCAGGCTCTCAGTTTGTTTTGTCACGGCAAAGAGATGCCATACAAAACGTTCTTAAGGCCAGCATGGTGAGAGCTGGTAAACACATTAAGAAAAGACCCCATATGTAACATTGTGCATACACACTAAAAGTATGTTTTTTCATGTACATCATTCACAACACCAGGACCCTGAAACTCAAGCAGCTAAATGGAATTCAGCCATTATTAATGTTATATTTTCACCTGTACTTTTCCTACTGTAACATGTCAAAATGTCTTTTATTCAAAAAACATTCAGGAACTACAGGTGAAGGAGATCCAGTGTGGATGCTTTTACATAATCAGATCACATTTAAACTCATATACCATGATCTTCCTCTTAAACTTAACCAAAGTGCTTATGTGTCGTGAACCCAATCATGGACGTGTTGTACGCCCACCAACCACGCCAACCACGTCCTGGTTAATCTGCTGTCATTAATAAATATAGTGTTTCACGAATACAAAAAAAAGTTTCCTGGGACCATAATCCAGGCAGCTATTACATTTCCTATTAGATGTATTCAAAGGCAATTTTGTATTTAGGCGTACCCATGTTCACTGGTTATATTCTAGCTCAAAAATGGAAACAATTTCTTGTCCAAAAACTCAGGTTTTAATGTGAATATTAGTCTGACTGTGTGAGCCTTGTAATTCAGTAGCGATGTCTGCAGGATGTGCCCCGCCTCTTGCCCAATGTGAGCGTGCATTCAGACGCCTGCGAGCCTGTAGGGTAAGCGGAAAGATACTGGAGGACCGGATGGATGGGAAACACAGCTAAGGTGGACAAGGTGAATCTGCTGATTGTACAGCAGTGTTTAAATGAAGGAGGTCATTTCAGTCATGCACCAGTAAAGACACAGAAGCATCTACAGCAAGTGCTACAGTGTTTTCTCCTTTTTTCTTTTCTTCTTGCTCCTGTGACGTGCTGAAAGTCCAGTTGAGCTGACGCCGAGCACTTTTTAAAGTCGAACTCTAATGTGTTTCAAAAGGTGGAATTACCAAAATCTTTATTTCCAAAATCTTTTTCCATTTAAAACCTTGACTAGTTCTCCTTTTATATTCCTTTTCGTTTTTAAATCTAGAATTTACGCAGCTGTAATTTCTTTTAAGATTAAAGTTTTTAATTCCTAACTCAAACATTCTTTGCAGTTTGTGGGATTTGTGGGATTTGAACCAATGATCCTCTGATCTCTAACCTTTAGGCTGCTCCTGCCCCCATCTAAAAATCCTTTTAAACTCTTTTACTCAAGGTTTTTTTTTTCCTCTTTTCACTGTGGCTATAGATCACCTGTCCAACCAGATTCACACCTCACCAATCACTCTTCATCCCCTCCTCTTTCCCTCCTTCCCTCTCTACCTGTTTGGTCCTCAGCTCCATTAAGAATGCACACACACACACACACACACACACACACACCCTGAGGCCCAGTGGTGCTCGCTAATGCTTGTGGGACTCAGGCAGGAAATGGGGTGGTGGTGAGGGTGGAGGGTTATGGAGGAAAGGGGGTTCAAGGTGGATCTCCTCTCAGGTTACCTGTCCAGGTAAGTCTGTGTTTGTTTAGCGTTACCTCCCAGTAGTCCGGAGGTCCAGGCTGAGACACGGAGAGCTCTCTGTTCAAGTGTGTGTGTGTGCGTGTGTGTGAGGCGCTGTTGACATTTGAAAGAGGTGATACTTAATCCGACTATTGTAGAAGACTCTGTAGATCCTCCACACACACACACACACACACACACACACACACACACACACATTCCTTCGAGCAGCAGTGGACTCGACAGTCCGGCTTGTATCTGTGTTTGTGTTGTCTTCTCTCAGCTCAGAAAATAACCTGCAGACCGGGCGTCTGTCCTCTTAAAAATAAAATCACAGCAATTGATGGGATCCATCTATCGTCCCAGATAAGACTTGTCAATGCAACGTTGGCACAGTTTCAGGCAGAGCAGAGGCCAAGCTTTCACTGCCTCTGAGAAATATACAGACAGCTGAGCCGGGAGACGACGGGCCGGCCGCCTTCATGTCCAGATGAAGCTGGAAAGACTTGAGAGAAAACACTTGTCTGTTTTGCTACTGTCCAACATTCATTTAGGAATTCAGGAAATATTGTAGTTGCTCTTCTTAACAGTTGGTATCTATCCAGTAAAATGCATTGCTGCACCAAAACTGATGGGCTTAGGTGTCTTCGTAGTGAAGGGAACAACAACTTGGAGATTAGTGATGAACACCATCAAGAGAAAAACTCAAACCTCCAGAAGAAGATACAGTACTGGATAAATGATGTAACTGACATGAGAGCTTAAAGGATGATTCCAGTTAATTACATGTCTCGTCAGTATCATATTACTTTCTGTGCTTTACAATAATTAAAGCTCATTTATATGGATGCTGGGAGGTGCTGCTGGCCCTTTCTGATTGGCGTTTTTTTTTTGTGACACCAGTGCTGTTTGCGGTGAAAATGTTTTTTTTTCTTTTATTCTTTCACCGTCAGAGGTCGGGAGCCTTGACTGTCAATGGAGATGCGTCTGACGTTGGCCTGTCCTGCTGCAGCATTAAGCATGGGGAGCAGTGACAGATGAACTGCACGGCACAGTTGGCACGTTCATGTTAAATGTGAAGTGTGGGAGACTGAGCATGTATTATGAGTGACACTTACACTAGAAAACATGTTAAGTCACTCGCTGATTTAGCAGAAGTGGTAAAACTATTCCTTCCTCGTTAGATTTCAGGTTCAGGAGACCCACCGGTCCCGTAAAGATCCACCAGAATCAGATATCTTCATCCATTCAAGCTTCTTTCCTTCCTCATCTCAGGCCAGTTTGGTTTCCTGTGACTTTTTATGTTTTTCTATCTCAACTTGCAACTTCACTCCAGCAGGAAATGAAATACGATCCTAAACCTTGCGTAGTATGTGAAAACAGTGTAAAAAGCATTGTAATAACCTCCAAATCAGTATGCATTCATATACGTGCAACCAAACAGAAAATACAAAGTTGTTGCTGTATGTTTCGTTGTTGGTGAATTTATTGACACATATATCAGTAAAAGGCAGATGTCTATTTTGAAGCTTTATGCTAATCAACAACAATAAAGTAGGTCCCTTTCTCTAATATGCATATTTATTGATGCTGTGTGAATGTTATTAATGCTTCAGAGCAGTAATGAGCCATTTAAAAATGACAAGTTTGGTTTCTGAGGTTTTGAAAACTGGATTTCCAACATAAATAGCTTTGTTTTTAAGATCAAATTGAATTTAACTTTACTTCACACAAAAATCAAAACACACGACAATAAAGCAAAGGGGACAAAAGCTCTTAAACTCATCATGAGCACAATTTGACCATCATAATATATCCTGGAAAATAGTTAGGGAGGGACTGACTAGGCTCACCTGGTTGGTCCTTCCCAGCAGCGGCCTTGGTTTGAATCCGACCTTTGGCCCTTTGCTGTGTGTCACCCCAACCCTTTCCAAGTCATGGCCCAATTCAAAATCTCAGAACTGTTCCCGGCCCACTTCTGACCCCATAGCAATATGGAGGCTAAATAAAGTCTTCTCAGAGAACTTTTTATTTTAATTATAATGATAATGATCAAACATTCAGGACTGAACTGAAAGCAGGAGAATCTCAGTCTCTCTTTTTTGTTTGATAGAGGAGAGATCTCTTGCTAATTCACCGTCTGTCTCTTGACCCTGTCCCTTTAATTATTCCTGTCGCTAACAAGCTATCCATTTTAGGATTCCAGTGTTTGTCGCGGATGTGAGCTTTCATCGTGCAATCAAGCTGTGATAGCAAACAGGTATATCCGACAACAACATAAAGTTCCTATCATTGGCTGGTCACAGTGATAGGCCTTAATACAAGACACAAAACTATGAAAGCTGTTTTTTTTAAAAAACTATTTTAGGGTTTTTAAAGATGATTTTGCTTTAAAACATTTAAAAACATTTTTTGATATTTCAATTTTTTTTTTATAATTTCATATTTTCACCAAGGGTGTACTGTTTTGCAAATTATTTGTCTGTCCACTTGCAAGACCTTCCCGACCCACAAGTGCAACATGGCCCACAGTTCAGCATCACCCCACATACCGTGTGCAACCGTAACCACGTGTTTATCATTGTAACCATGGCGACGAAGGTCCTCCAACCTTTAAGGAAGCACGTATTTCAACAAAATCATAATCTTTCCCTAAACCTAACCAAACCGTGTCCGTCCCACAACCTTAACCTTGTGTTTATTATTGTAACCGTGACGATGAAGGTCTAATGCGCATGCTGCTGTATGGGTGCTATTTCATTAGATGCTCGTATGGGTGGTGCCCTGCGCTGGAAAGGAGTCATATATTCTCCTTCTCTATACATACACATAAAGACCTTGCAGTTGACATCAGTAATGAAGTGATCGCTGATGGACGTGACGTGAGCCAGCCCTCACCAGACAGATAATGACGTGAAACTATAGGTGTTTTAAGTGCCAAAGAAAAGAGCAGTGTGATAGACAGTGATAAAAGACAGCCACCACCTCTGTATCGTTTAAATCCTTCAATCAGTTCATTTTAAAACTGTGTGAAATGAAACTAATGTGGAGCATAGGGAGCTTTTACCATTTATGGATCTGTCCACACTGTTACAGTTTCCACTTCTCCCCCATTTGAAATTAATGGGAATCAAGTGTGTGGGAGGTAAACAAACCTCAGACCCACGATTTGTTTTACCCCACAGCTGACAGTTCTGGCAGCGGAAGCCTGGATAATAAGAACCACAGCTGTGTTTCCACCCGACTCTGTACCTCCACCTAAACGCAGCACACATTTGGTTGGTCCATTGCGGGCTCTGACAAGCAGATCAGCTATTTTAATGATTTATTTAATGTAGCCTGTCACTGGGTTTGTTGATGCAAGTTTTGGTCCAAAGTGTTTGTGTTGTCATCTGGCATTTTGAGACTGAAACAGACAGAAAGACAGAAGTGAATGTCATTGACATTTGGTTTAGGTTTTCTTCATAATGGCAATCCAACATGCACACAATGAAAATATATGAACGCCAGTGCTGGAGTGATATTGTGTTTTTGAGGCTGATATCAGTATTTTTGGATTAAAGCTGCTCAGAGTTAAATTTCTTTGTGGATACTGGGTGAATGTTTCACCTAAAAACACCTACAAAGTAATGATCCTGTTTCTACCATTGTGTTTGAATGAAACTTTATCTTTAACTGGCAACAAACAGAACCAACCAAAGGGTCCGTGTTTGTCTTCAGTGTCACTCAGAGGTGGAAGAAGTATTCAGATCTTTTACTCAAGTAAAAGTTGTAATGCCACAGTGTTACAAGTATAGCTTTTACTTGTAAGAGCTAATACATATATGCAAAAGTACTTGTTATCCAGAATAATGTATATTATATAATTGGATTATAATTACTGATGCACTGAGGATCAATCACTTAAAGGTGATGCTAATTTTAATACTGGAAGTCTGGTACCGCTTTCCCATTAACCTGAATGGGACTAAAGTAAATAAATACTTTACCACTGGTGTGAGCACCCACGTTTTTTATTTATTTATTACCACAGTAGCAACTACTCTTCCTGGGGTCCACTCAAGTTAACATTACATCATAATGCAAAACAATAATGTAAGTTAAACTCAAAGACAAAAGGGAACAAGATAATAACGACAAAAACAAACAACAGCACAACTAGTAAGTAAGTAAGTTCAAGGTGACACATAAGAAACAGAGACCTGAGGTACAACAAATGGCAGATTTAATTCATACCCTGATGGTTTCATTCATCTAATAAAAATTATAATGATATTTCAGTTAACCTGCAATTTCACAGCAAGTGCAAAAAATATTTAAGTTGTTTGTTGTGATTGCCAAAGGCTTCATGGCGTAAATGGTCTTTATTCTCTGTAAGTGTGTTATCCTCTACTTCTCCCTCTCTCTCTCTCTCTCTCTCTCTGTTCATCACGCTTTCCCTCCTCCTCTCTCGTGTCTTTCTTCTCACCACAGGAACTGTAGCAAGCCGTGGTGGCGATGCGGGGAATGCTGCAGAACAGTGAGGAGGATTCACTTTGCATTGTTAAAGGGCTGTTCCGCTCCGTCTCTCCTGTAAGCATCGTCCAGGGAGGAGAAACCCGATAGCCTCACTTAGCTCTGATCTGCTCTAACTGCAGAGATCATAGAGGGAAGGATGGAGGGATGAAGGGGCAAGAGGGACAGAGGAGGTACAGGTATATACACTGAGACTGAGGAGTAGAAATGGAGGCTTTTCTTTTACTGTGAGGAGATGTTGAACATTGTATGCTGTCATGTCGAGATAAAATGAATGTCAGGCACATACCAGACTTCCTGACAGTAGACCACATAAACTGCCTGTTAGTCGTCGCCTCAGTATTTTTCAAACTTGACATGATACTGGTAGATAGATAAAGTAAAGTGGAAGTAAGACAAAAGCATTCGTTTAAGATTCCCTTTGAAAACTTGTTTTGGTTTTATTTCCTGTATATAACTTTTCATTTGTTTTCTCTATGCGTTCTCATTGGTTTTTATTTTCCAAACTAAAATAAAGAAACCCTTAAAATGATATCCTTGAACATATATATTTATTATCAACCTGTGATGTCTAAAGAAGAATTTTGTGTGATTTGATGTTTGTTGATGTTATTGACTTTCCCTCCCTCAGGGCTCCTCAGAAACGACAAGCCTCAACTTGTCGCATCGAGCTACTGAAAACAGGCTTGATGGTGAGAGGTGAGACTGATGCATATACTAAATGTGGCATAAAACCAAAACAATGAGCTAAAAGGAAAAAAAAAGTAAAAGCTGCAGGGTCAGTGATTATTCTTTGTCAGCCTGTTACTACAAGTGACCCCTTTCATGTTGAGTGTAGTCATTTGATTGATTGTTAATAAAAAAATATTGATTCCTATATAAAATTACATCTTCTTGGTGTGTGAGCTGATGTAGCTCCAAAGCCCTGATAACGTGTGGATCTAGCCGAATTTATTTATATTTACAAATACATTTTTCAGGAAATGTACTTGTGACTGGATTATACAATGAGTAAATGTTTAATTCATGTATTTGTCAGAAATGTAAAGTGTGCACTTGTAGTGAGTCCAGCATTATTAATCTGTTTTATGGTTCTGTTCAGACTCTCACAGCACTTCAGGGTTCAGGTTGGAGAAAAGATCCTCCTCTGGTTTAATGCAGAAAAAGTTCACAGTGTAAAATTTTGTAAAATTGAAAAAACATGATAAAAACATGATGTCAAGAATTGTTTGCAAAAATGAAATGAATCACAGAAACTTTCATGGCACTTTTTTTTTTTTTTCGGTGCCACAAACAAATACACCCACCTCAGGTTCACCTCTGGTAGTCGTGACACTTTCCTTTAGTCATAAACCCACTTACGTGAGGTTTCATGATGGAGAGGCTCGCTGCAGCTGCCTCATTTTCACCCATTTAGAGGTGAGGATGCATCACTCTTCCTCCCTTCTTCCCCCCATTTACGCGTTCTCCCGTAAGAGGAGAGGTGTGTGTGTGTGTGTGTGTGTGTGTGTGTGTGTGTGCATAAGAGCTGCTGTTTTGCTCTTTGTCAGCTTTCCTTCCTTTATAAATTTTTATTTTTCTCCTCTATTTTTGTTTTTTTACACCTTCTCTTACCACCTGAGCCTCTTGACAGGACAACAGTTTTTAGACAAAGTGAAACTAAATTGTTTCAGGGCAAGATTTTATGTTGTAAAGCTTTTGTCAAAACAACCCGTGAGCACAAAACTTTCATCCATTCATTAATGACATTTTATGTATTAGTATAAAAAAATCTAGTGTAAAAATCTTGCAATATGGCAAAAACTAATTAACTCACATTTCTTTAATTTGTGCATAAAAAAACAGAGTAAAAAAAAGCTGTACACTCAAAACTAAACCTTACAATATTGCAAAAACAGAGACGTCGCTTTGAAGTGCAGAGTGAGCTGCTCCGCCGCCACCATCTTGGCGCTGCCTGACTTCGCTGAACTCCCGCCTAATACAAAAATGGGCAAAGAGGTGGGGCACCTGTGGAGCTGAGACTTCAGTGCATATTGGTTTGTGGCAAGCATACACTCACCTACCACCCACCCCACCCTTCAAAGAGGTCACGCCCTCAATTATGATTAACTTTAAGCTTTAATAAGATATAAACAAGTGAGTTATATAAACAGTTGCCATGAAGGAGGAAATTCACTCTAGAGACCAAAACTGTTTTTGTACCAGGCTGTAAACATGTTTATTTCTGCTGTAAAGTTGGACAATTTAACATGGGAGTCTATGGGGACTGAGTCACTGTTGGAGCCAGATTCTAGTGCTCATTAGAGGAACTGCAGTGTTTGGTACTTCCATGTTGGCTTCATTTTTCAGCCTCACAGGTTGCTGATTGGACGGGCCATAGCCATCTGGTTAGCATGCTAACTTCAGTAAAAGAAGAGATGTGATAGAGGCAAGAGTTGGTGTTGCTTTCCACCACTGAAGACAGCTCTTGGTGAGTTAAGGACTGAAGTTTGATGCTGGACTTTAAATTAGTATAAACGCACAAGCACAACCATTTGATTCATTCAATTTTCAAACAATTATAATAAGACTACTATTAGAGGGTTGTAGGTCAACGGTCAAAGTTGTAAACCTGTCAGTTCTTATGGGTGACTGAAGAACTGTCATATTATCTGCATCATCCCAGCCATCTGCAGGTCCAGATTCTATTTTTCCCCTTCCAGCTTTCCATCCAAAATAGAATTGCACCAAGTAACGCCGCCTTTCTCTTCATGTCAACATTGTTGAGGATGCAGCCATCTTAGATAAACTTTATTGGAATTTTCATTGGGTGAATTCGATTAGGGTTCCATGCTTATATTGAGTTGTACAAAAAGAACAATTACACTTAATAGAGAGTGAAAATGCAACCAGGGGCTGGTTTCACAGAGATAGACTTTGACTATGACTTACATATAACAGGTCAGACTTCAGACAGCCGTCTAAATTCATCCGCTGCACCAAGCAGGTTAGTTGTTGACTATCCGCTGGACTGCGGAACAATCAATTCTGGTTAATCAAGCCTTTTTTAAAAGTGAAAAAAATGGCCGACCGAGGAACCACATTCAACCGCTCAGCTCTGTTTACCCCCCTGGAAAATGTTTGTTTATTGGAGGAAGTCTTCATTTTTGTGACACGGTCTTATTCGAATCAGACTAATCTATGAGCAAAATTAAGACACTTCAAACACTCTAAATATCTTTATGAAACAGGCCTCTGATAAACTGATAAACAAAAGATGCACAAGCTCAACACCTGCCATCATGATGTTATCATGTGTATTATTAACACAATATTAATATTTAATTTTTTTTAAATATCATTGGTATATCACGACACCCTTTGTTTGAAATAAAACTTCTAAAGGTTAAAATTCTACCATAGATTAATTTTATTTGGAAATTTGGGCTTTTAAACTTGAAAATTGTTTCAGTTCTTAGTTTGAAACATGTTCACAATGGAAAAATGAGTAAGTGATATAAAATATCAGCATGCCAACCAAAAAAAAAAAAAAAAGCATAATATAGAGCAATAAAGTGAAATCAGACTTCATGTTTAGCATCATCATTTTAATAAAAACTCTGATTATGTGTGTGAGAGCTGATGTAGCTCAGAAATGATCTCCCTCTCAAAAATGCGTGTGGCTCGTGTGTGTGACTGCCAGCCACTCAGTTTATTTGAGTACTGGGAATGAGCGTGTTGTTAATGTGCAGTAAATGTGGTAGCAAGTTGCCCTGGAGGCTTCACATTCCTCAGCAGGCTATCAGGACGTTAGAGGGGCGGATGGCACCAGAGAGATGAGTGGGATTGTGTTGATGAGATGAAATGGATCTGTTGATCCCGGTGGAGGAGCTGCATTGCTTCAACAGCAAACAGCAGGTCGTCAAATAGATATAAAAATCTAATGAGAAAATGAAGAGAATTAAATAAAACCAACAATCAATTTATATACTTCAATTCATTCAATATGAAATCTGTAGGAAAGTGCATTTAAATAGGTAAAAATACAATTATTACTTGGAACTTTTACTGATAAAAGTTTAGAATCTGCTCTGCTCTTTAAGTAATTTTAAGTAATATTGATTTTCTGCCTTTCATCTTTCACAAAGAGGAGAACCCTCATTTAAAAACTATGATACTGTATAATTTCATGGTGTCTCTACTAATCAATAGTTAATTTGGTATTTTAAAAGTTGTTTAAAGTTATAATCCGAGTTTGAGCGGGGAATGGTCCTGGCAACATCAATAGACCGTGTATAAAGATGGATGGAGCCTCTGTCATGACGTCACCCATCGGTTTCTGAAGAGCGGTTTTGAAGTTCAGAGCATGCTCCTCCGCTGTTGCCATCTTGGCAGTGCCTGACTCCACTTAACTCCCAGCTAACCTGCAGATATTCATGTAACAGCTCGTAGTGGGTGCTCCCTCTTATCCCACTACTTCATTAATTTTCAAGAAATTTCCAATCAGAAAATGACCATGTCTTGTTTTGCAGAAGAATTTTTGATGAACAATCCGATCAGTGCTAACCCTTGCGACAAATAGACTACATTGTTTTTCCTGCATCCCTTTTTTCTCCAGTTGAATGCTGAATGTTGAAAGAAAATGGGGACTAATGTCATGTTAATGTTAGAGGAAAAGAGGAAACTGTTTTAGAAGATGAGCAGGCATCAAGTATATCTTTAATAAAATCAACAGAAAAAATCATGAGCTCTCCACAGATCTTAAGGTGAAATTCATTCCATCATTTGTTGATCAAAATAAGAAAAAAATCTTAAGGATATATTTGTAAGAAATTCAATGGGAAACAAGTATTTCGCAATGATTTCTCAAATAAAGAAAAGAAATTCTGTCACCAATAACTCGGTTGTATTGGTCATAGATAGAAAAATCTATCAATTCCTAGAAGACCGCGTAAAGCAAAAGCATTGAAATGTACAAAAACCAGTGCTTCAACTGTGTGATCCAGGTACAACAGTAATAGCAATTTAGAGAAATAAAGTGATGAATCACTGCACGAATTCTCCCTCTGGGCTTTGATTAAAGAGCAGCTCTTGTCCTTAACCTTAGCCCCGTGTTTCACACAATTAGCACGGCTTCATACCTTCCTATTCTGCTGGAGAACTGAATTAACTCACCACTGCTTTGTGAAAAGATGTATTGTTGTTGATGGGTGTTGTTTTCTTTTTTTAATCAATCCAAAGAGCAAAAAGAGAAAAGATAGATAAGAAAAAAAATCAGGAGAAGGTGTATTTCATAATACTGACAGCAACAGAGAGACGGCACCTCTCCACCCTTCTTTTGTCCGTCATCGCTTGAGTCAGAAGCTGATATTAATCTACAGCTGTCTGGCTCTCAGCTGAAACAAATTCACACACACACACACACACGCCATGGAGCTTCTGAGAAACAGAACATATGGCTGAAATTGACAGTCTTTTGTTTGACTCTGTGGTTTTCTTCCATCTCCCTCCTGTCTCTCCCTTTCTCTGAATCCTCTAATGTTAAACCAACTCCCCAATTCTGTCTGCAAACAATAGTCAGGTGCCGATATGAACACTGAAAGAGGTTTAACTTACTTATTCAGAAGTTAATGAGGCGTCAGTGATCCGAGTGTAAAAGTTGAAGTCTTTTTAGTATGAAAGTCCTTCTTTTTGTTCCTATCAGTCCGCTGTAGCTCAACAACAAAGAGACACACAAAAAAATTTTGCAATAAAAAACTTGCACTTTAGAAAATATACATTCATTCATTTTATTAATTCACATTTTTTTTTAAATTTGTGCATAAAAAAACTGAGTAGAAAAAAGCTGTACACTCAAAACTAAATCTTGCAATATTGCAAAAACATTTATTATGACTGCTGTGGAAAATTCAATTAAAGGGAACATTAGTTTTCTCTTCCACCGGACGTGATTGTCCCCTGACGAGAGAGGATATAATACACCCTCTGAGCAGAGCTGCTTCTTCAGGGCAGTTTAGAGGCTACAGTGAGTCGCTATCGGAAAGGGAGAGACGGCCTCATAGATGTCACCCACAGGTTTCTGAAAAGTGGTTTTGAAGCGCAGAGTGAGCTGCTCCGCCGTCGCCATCTTGGCGCTGCCTGACTCCGGCTGAACTCTGGGCTAATACAAAAATGGACAAAGAGGTGGGGCGCGTGTGGAGCTGAGACTTCAGTGCATGTTGGTTTGTGGCAAGCATACACTCACCCACCTGTCATTCAAAGAGGCAACTCCCCCAATTCTGTCTGCAAACAATAGTCAGGTGCCGATATGAACACTGAAAGAGGTTTAACTTACTTATTCAGAAGTTAATGAGGCGTCAGTGATCCGAGTGTAAAAGTTGAAGTCTTTTTAGTATGAAAGTCCTTCTTTTTGTTCCTATCAGTCCGCTGTAGCTCAACAACAAAGAGACACACAAAAAAATTTTGCAATAAAAAACTTGCACTTTAGAAAATATACATTCATTCATTTTATTAATTCACATTTTTTTTTAAATTTGTGCATAAAAAAACTGAGTAGAAAAAAGCTGTACACTCAAAACTAAATCTTGCAATATTGCAAAAACATTTATTATGACTGCTGTGGAAAATTCAATTAAAGGGAACATTAGTTTTCTCTTCCACCGGACGTGATTGTCCCCTGACGAGAGAGGATATAATACACCCTCTGAGCAGAGCTGCTTCTTCAGGGCAGTTTAGAGGCTACAGTGAGTCGCTATCGGAAAGGGAGAGACGGCCTCATAGATGTCACCCACAGGTTTCTGAAAAGTGGTTTTGAAGCGCAGAGTGAGCTGCTCCGCCGTCGCCATCTTGGCGCTGCCTGACTCCGGCTGAACTCTGGGCTAATACAAAAATGGACAAAGAGGTGGGGCGCGTGTGGAGCTGAGACTTCAGTGCATGTTGGTTTGTGGCAAGCATACACTCACCCACCTGTCATTCAAAGAGGCAACTCCCCCAATTCTACACAAATTTAAGCCTCATTGAAATGTGAGGTGACAGGTGAGTTAATGAAGTTCAAGAAGGAGGAAATTAGCTATAGAGACCAAAACAGTTTTTTGTACCAGGCTGTAAAGTTGGACATATTAACATGGGAGTCTATGGGGATTGACTCACTGTTGGAGCTAGTGGTCATTAGAGGAACTGCAGTTTTTGGTACTTCCGTGTTGACTTCATTTTTCAGCCTTGGAGGTTGCTGATTGGATGGGCCATCGCTAGCATTGGCGTTGCTTTCCACCACTGGAGACAGCTCTTGGTGAGTAAAGGATTGAAGTGTGATGCTGAACTCTAGACTGGTGTATTTACAATATGCATTTTAAACTAGTGAGAACTTTCAGTTCAAGAGACTGAAAAAGAAACTGATTCTTCTTTCAGGTGTTTTAGTCCCTCACAACACCTGATTTTTATTTGTGTTCTCCAGCCCATATAAAATGTGATCATCGTAATGTCAGGTTTCTTGTTTCAGGGCATGAAAGATTGGTTGATACAGTGACATCATCCACATTACAGACCTGGCTGAGTCTCTTGATATTTTTCATAAGTTTTTAATTATATTTCTGTAGTTTTGCCCAGCACTCCTCAGTTAGTCAACTTAAGAAATACAGGGATACACGGCCTTGACACACACAGCTTTACAAGAGAGCCCATTAGAATAAGAAATACGAGCAGTTTGTTTAGATACAGTGAATGTGGTGTCAGTCAACTTGATTCCTGGGTGATAAAAAAAATAATAAAATCTGCACATAATGACTTTGGAAGGACATTTTATTGTTGTTAAACAATATGTAATTCCTGTCAGTTATTTCCAGTGTGTCACTAACACATGGACATAACTCTGTTCTTGGGTAAATCAGTTTTGAGGTTTTTGTCGTCATTGTCGAGTTATTTGACTATTTCTGTCGATTGCTCATTAACAGCACTTGGAATGACAATGCTGAGTTCACGCTGCATTTTAACCCACTAAACATTTGTTTCGCTTTGAAAGACGGTAACCTAAATAACAATACCGATATATATATATTTTAATTGCTTCAAGCTTCCATGATCAGGTGACTCCTATCCAGTTAGGGACTTCATTATTTGTAAATGTCATGATGTTTGTGCAATATTTCATTCCATTTTATCACTTCTGACATGTATGTATGTTGTTCTGCATTTCCCATGTGTACTTGCATGGTGACGCACACAGGCTTGCTCCGTTAGATGCCATTGTAAGCTTGGAGTTTCCCTCTTTTCATACGTTTGTCCAGTTCAAAGTCTACTCATCATCTTTTGTGTGGCAGTTTTGGACATTAGCATTGTGTTGTGAGCTTCATGATCTTTTCAAAAGAATTACTTAATGTGAAATCACAAGTCACAACAGCAGGAGCTACTACAGAGGATTGTATTGAGATTGTGAAGTGTTGTTTTACTCAGGCTGTTCTCACTGTTGCAACAGAAAAATATGTGACACTAATTAGGGGAAAACTACCCACATATCTCCTGGTATTTTCACCAAGTCCAAAGCTTTATGTTCTACTCATGTTATTTCCAAAATGTAGCAAAAATTTGCACGTTTAAAAGGGATTAGAAACTTTGCAGCATGGAAATTCTAGCTCCTCACAAACAAGTCCTTTCAGTCTGAGCACCTTCTGTCAACTTAGTTGGCTACTCATGCCAGCCGGGGACAATGTTTGAAAATGTGGCGACACAAAAAGACAAAAGATTTTAACAATCAAGTGTCATGTCACAAATATTCAGTTTTTTATCATAATCCACAAAATTATTTAAAGTCCTATGGAAAATTGCTGTAAGTTATTAACAGGCTCCATAAAAGTGATCATTCGCTACGTCTGCACTCTGCCTGTGTAAAGAGAAGGATAAAAGGACCACAAGTGTAAAAACTGATCATTTTCAGAGCTGATACGGCAGGTGGATGTCCAACCACTCCAAGCCAAAGTGTTATGACACTAAGCATGGACAAAACATAAACCAAAAACAGGTCCTCTGGATGGTGTGTTTGAATGTGGCTGAGCTGTAACTAGAATTTCACAAAGCAATAAAAACATCAGTGACCCTGAACATTCAGTGAATGTCTTTTTATCGCCGAGGTCGAGAGCTGTCAGATGTTCATCGGTGGACCGGTATTATGAGGAATATGACACTGATTCTCTGATCGACGTTCAATGAATTTCATGGTAGAAAAACTCCATCGCAGGTTCAGTTAGTCTGGCGGTTTAGACCTACTTTCAGTCTCACCAAACTCCATAAAAGAATCGCAAACATTTGAATTTGTAGAGCAAAACTAACAGGACATTCGAAGAGAGAAATGTAAATCGAATCTTGGTCTGGATACATCCTCACTGTCCTGACAAAAAGTTTGATCAGTCAAAATAAGTGAATAGAGCTGTGTAGGTAGAACGCGGACGGACTCTGATTCTGCAAATAAGTCAGGCTTTACACAGCTTTATAGTGAGTTTCAGCTCATTGTTTAGCTTTCTGGACCCACAACTTTACTGTTCTGATTCACCCTCATCGTTTCATAGCGTGGTTTTCGGCCGCAGCAGGCAGCTGTTTCCAGAGAAAATGCCCTAAAAACCCACTGTATGCTATCTGCTCAGCAGCAAACAGCAGCCAGGCTCAGTGAGAGACTAGCTGGTGAACACAGCTGAGAATTCAACAGCTAAATAGCCAGATATTTTTGGTGGAGATCAAAGACGGAGCTAAAACTGAATGAATATTGGACTTCTATTCATCAGGTGGCTGGAAACACAACTCCAAATGAATAACATTGTTGAGCTTACGATATGATCATGATATGTTATTTTTTTAGTTTACCAATACATACAATATACCTGATAAAAACCTACGCGGCGATGGGGCCTGCAAATAAGCTACAGATAGAGACTGTCCTCCTGCACCAGCAGCTTGTTATGACCCACTTAGATTTTATTGTTAGGTGTAAGTGGTCGTAGACGTATGAGGAAGTCAGGTGGCGTAGTGTAGAGAGCAACAGAGTCTGTATTAGGGGGTCAGGGTGGCTGGATGGATAGACAAAACAAGGGACTTTGACACAGGAAGCCACTGTTCATTTCCTGTTTGAAACTGAATGTCAACGTTGTTTCTTTTCTTCATGGCCAGTTCACAAACTCAACCTTAACCACGACGACGAAGGTCCTCTAATCTTAAGGATGTGTTTTATCTATGATACTTTTCTGAACCTAACCAAACAGTTTTACTGCCTAAAACTAACCATACCACGACTGTTCTGCAACCTAAACTGTGTTTTATTATTGTTACCATCGTGGCAAAGGTCCCGTACACCAGCCTATCACCAGGCTCCTATGGGTCATATCCAAGAGTAGGGACAAACAAGTAAAATTGAGGGTATAATGGGAGCGTAGCAAAACCTAACTGAGTAGTAAAACTATACTTTAACTGTTTTTATTGCATTTCATAGATAAAGATTTTTTTTCAGCCCTTGCTTCCAAAAAAATTGACCAGGTTCACCTTTGAGCACGACAGTGCTGTTACTTTATAGTTACAGGCATACAGCAAATACATACAAAGACTTTACACTGGAGTGAATCAACAGAAACAATACTTTAGGCAATATATTAATATATTCACATAGAACACCGCTGCATGCTGGGACTGCTGATTTACAGAAGGCCTGTGTACCTGGAAGAAATGAAGAGATGACGAAATAGTTTCACATGAACGGCTGCAGCATCTGTCACACACAAACACACACACTCTCAAATGATTGTTTCACGATACTTAAAAGGACCTTTGTTGGCTATATCGAATGATTCCTTTATTATTGAACTTCTTTACGTAATCATTATTATTATTATTATTATTATTATTATTATTATCATTACTATTTAATAAAAAACACCAAAAACTTGTGAAATTAATCAAGTAACTAAATATTGTTTGTGCTCACATTGTTTGTCTCTATGCAATGAACTCTAAATCATCCAGAAAATATTAAAGACACGTTACTTATTTCGGTCAAAGACAATTTACATGAAGGAATTGATCATTACATAAGGAGGAAGTTTGGGTTAAAAAGTGTTGGCACGAAGGTGTTACGGGCCTGTCAATAATTGAACAATGATCACTTTATAATCGAACTGTACGTGTATGAAAATGTTTGTTCCTACTCAGCCGGTTGCCTAACAGCGAACGAATGTGCCAGTGATTAAAAAGCATGAATGAAACGGCTCCTACTGATCCACAAATGCGAGCACATCTTTTAGTCAAAGGCAGAGGGACGAAAGAAAATATCTGCCAGCAGGAAAATTCATTGGTTTTGGTCTTTTCAGAGGATTTGTTGATAAATAAAAGATAATGCCAGCATTATCATTTAAGACTAATCTTAATGACTAATACTAATCTAGAACTAATCCCAATTATTATCAAATCCCAAAAAATGAGTAGCCACCGGCTGAATTTTCTTCATCTTTCTGTGTTGATTTGGTCCTTGTAAGTATAGAAATATTGATGTATCCTGTGCGTACATACACACTAACAAACTACTATTTGACAGGTGTGTGTGTGTATGTATATGTGTGTGTTTGTGTGTGTCTCCACTGCTCTCTGCTCCCTTGACTTATATCACACCAGTTGTCCCAGTGGAGCAGGATCCACCTCGCACTAAATGCTCCCTTTATTAAGTTCATAGGCCTGGCTTGAACACTGCACAGGGGGGCTGTGTGTGTGTGTGTGTGTGTGTGTGTGTGTGTGTGTGTGTGTGTGTGTGTGTGTGTGTGTGTGTGTGTGTAGAGTTGAAGAGCAGTTGTCGTTGACAGCTGCAGGGGAGCAGGCGAGAAAGAGTCAAGTGGCTTCAAATAGCCGTCGTTCTCCTCATTCATCAGAAGGACCCCTCCTCTCTCTCTCTCTCTCTCTCTCTCTCTCTCTCTCTCTCTCAGCAGCCATTGGTGTGAGGTTTATATTTCTCTTGTTGACACAGCCATGGAGATGTGTGTTTTTTTTTTTTTTGTTTTTTTTTTTAATATCTGCTTTCACCATAAATTGTCCAGGACAGAGCGGGTTAGCACAGTCCGGTCCTCTCGGCAGCGTTAAGCGTAGAGATGTGGTGGCGCTGGTTGCTCCAGTTAGCATCATGTTGCTGCTGAGGTGGGCGTCCTCTCATCAACATATTCATCCTCATTGTATCAGCGGCAGGTTAAAGGCTCTGTTCACCCAGTTTGGCCCATTAAACAGTTTTACACTGACCTAAAAGTTGATGATATTCAACGAAGGAATTGGTTTGTTTTTTCAGCAGTGTTTTTGTCAAATGTGCATTTCCCAATCAAAAAAAACAAAAAAACACCTGAGGTTATTGAGGCTATTTCTTTATATATACATATATATATATATATATATATATATATATATATATATTTGGGACACAGTTGGCTGTTCTCATAACTGTGACATCCGTTATCTTTGTGTAATATAATGACCGAGGAATATGATAGAACAGGTGTCAACATTGCACAGTGAGGATGTTTCGTTTCTGATTTACAGGTCAAAAGATGTAAAAGATGTAAAGGTAAAACGTTACGTACAACCTGCAAGTTCTGCAGGTTGTAGCTGTCGTAGCTCCGCCCCCAGCCCTTCACCTACATCCTCGTGGTCTCAGCTAGTGCAGGAATCAGGAGCTTGCTAACCTGTGACTCAGCCACAGCAACGCCTTCCAGCAGCTAATGCTAGCTTGAAGCCTCGTAGACCAGAAGCAGTTCAGTTATTGATTGACAACCGTGAGCTCCCAGCTCTGACCATGGCTCTCTGTGATTGGATAGGAGGCCGAGGCTCAATCCCTGCACCGCTGCTGTTCAAAAGGTCGGGGGTTAAAAAACAAAAAAGTCACATACTGTAGCTTTAAATTAGGGCTGCAACTAACAATTTTCCGTATCTATTAATCAATCTATTATTTTTCAGTTGAATTCTGTGTATAAACTTTAAAAAATAAAATAAAATAGGGGAAAATGTCAGATGAGCCAACGGTGACATTGTTTTGTATGACCAACAGTCCCAAAAGTATTGAATCATATAAAACAGAGGGAGAAAAATCAATCATGTTTGAGAAGCTTCAAGCAGCAAATTTTTAGTGTCTGATAAACGACTTAAAAAATGAACTGATTATCAAAATGATTGTCTGTCAACTTTCTACCCAGCACTAAATTTAAGTGTCTATTTCCTCTCACAGTCCGGACCTCCAACATGAAATATAAATAGAAAATAATACATTTTAACATAGTGGTCAAGACATTATTTGACTCGCAAAAATCACCAAACCGTTTTGTCAGTGTAACATCTTAATGAGACAACTGTGTCCCAATTCCATACTACATATTAATAGGGTAGGGCACCACTGTATGTAGAAATTGCAATAGTACAATGTGAACGAAACTTAATGTTAAGAACGTTCTGTACTGACAGGAATGGAAGCAGTACAGTACGCACCTCGATGGATGTTGGTCAAACTGCAAACACTTCTTTTAAAGACCTTCCTGGAGCTGTGTCTCCAGTCTATTTAAAAAATTTTTGCAGCTGTCAGCAGCTCCCCCGCTTCACTTGTGCACTGCATTGTGGGGCAACTGCACAGTCATAAATCAAGAGGATTCAGCGTACAGAGTTTATTAACCTGCTTAGAGTTTGTACATCGTATGGAATTGGGACACAAAAGTAGTTTGTAGCTGGTTGCTTGAAAAACCTGTGAAATCATGACTTGAATATATTTTGATGTCACTTGAAAACCCATGCAAAACTGTTAAACGTTTACTGTGCCATAACATAACGACCAAGGGATCCATGTAAACCGTGTGTATGTGAAGTGTTTGGACTCCTCCGTCTGCCAGATTCTCGCTGTGCAGCCTCCTCAACACCAACATGGCCTTTCCTCCAGCCATAACACACTCCCAGTGTCTGCAGCCCAGTTGTCCCAGTGAGGCAAGTCCTGCCAAGTCCTTCAAGCGCTCGTCTTTGGAGTTTGACAACACAACATGTGTCTCTGTCCGTCTGTCCCCAGACTTTTTCCAGTTTAGGAATGTTGTCCCTGCCTGTTACAGAAGCACAAAGAGTCTCTGAGTCTTTGTCCACATCCGTCAAGATCAGATCAGATTCTCTCGCTCCTCTCTGCGAGTCCAATTTTCTTTTTTTGTTTTTTTTTGTTTCCACGCAATCGCTTTTGTATCCGCACTGCCAGCGTTCAGCTCAGCAGGGCTGCGCTGCTGCTGCTGCTGCCGCTGCTGCTGCTGCTGCTGCACAGTCCACCGTAACACAGAGCTGCAAGTAGACCAGAAGCCGTTACAGCACAAAACTGCCGTCAGGTTTCTCTGTCAGTCATCCCATAACAGCAGCACAGCAACAGAGTAGAGCAGGGGTGGAGGATAGGAAGAGGCTACAGCTAAAGTAGGAGAGAGAAGGGCTGTGTGCGTGTGTGTGAGTGTGTGTGTATTTGTGTGTGTGTGTGTGTGTGTGTGGTATGAGGAGTCTCTAAAACCAATACAAATCCTTGCTCTTATCCTGTGCCTGTAGACCTGAGAGTAGGAAAGAAAGGAGGAAAAGGAAAGAGAAGGCAGTGGAGGAAGAGGCAAGAATAGAGAGATTAGAATAAGAAGCACAAATGTCTTGTTGATAAAAGCAGGAGGAATTGCCCGAGGCGGAGAGGGGATGAAAGCAGGACCGCAAGAGAAAAGGAAGTTGACAGCTGGTGTTAAGGTGCTGATTGACAGTCAGTTTGTTGCTTCAAACCACTTGTGGTAAGTTGATCTGAGGCAGAGAAGTAGAGCTTTTATTCAATTGTGCTTCTCACACTGAAGCTGTTACTTTCTCACGTGGCCACACTAAATGAATAATGGTGATTTTCCTTTAATCTGATTCTGTGAGTCGCAGACAAAGAACTTTTTTTTTTTTTTTTTTTTTTTAAATTCCAGCCAAATACTACAACAGCTCATTTTATTTGATCAGTTCTCTGAATGATTGTGCTTTTTGACAGGAGGGTTGCCAAGTTCAAAGTCAGCCCAAACAAGTGAGAAAGTTCCAGTGTGTGTCAATGTGGAACAGAGAAAATCTGTTAAAAACAATTGAACAATTCTAGCCTTTTAAAATCAATTAACGCATCCCTGTTGTAAGTTCAACCCGTCAATCCCATAATCACAGATTTCCATTCTTTCATCCTGCTTGATCACAATTTAAATTAAATCTAAATCTCTCCAGTCACTGACACTCCATAGATATGCCTGTTCTCTATCTTATAATATCAGTAACCGGCATCACCCAGTCGCTGTGAGAAACACATGATCAAACGTCGACGGAAACTTATACTACAGTATGTCTGCTGCTGTTCTAGACTTTCCAATACTCTCTAAGGCAAAAGAAACTGACACATATCAGATACTTTATGTGGATTAACACCTTGAGTTACCATAGTGCTACCTGGGTTTGAGTGGAGCAGCTCTCACCAAGAGTAAATCTACTGGAGGCTCCAAACGTCCAGGGTACACTGGGAATGGTTGCAAGGCATCGGAACAGCTACACCTGCTCAGTGCTGGATTCACAACTAAGACGGGTTTATTTCAGAATCTTTCAACTCTTCTCTCCTAGATCAGAGTTTCTAATCCTGTCATTTCGTGACCCCGTTTAAAGCCGAGCAACACCAACTTGCGACCCCTTGTAAAAAGGTCAGAACATCCGGTCCACGCTGAGCTGAGCTGTGAGCGCTTCAGGCAAAAAGGGATTTGAATCATTTTTGGATTCATTTGACCAGGTAAAAAAAAATTCACCAAATTTACTTTGCAACCCTACAACAGCCTCTCAGGTGCTATGTTGCTATCCAACAGTCCTGTAAGCTGTCAACTAACTGTTCGTTTAGACCAAACCCCTTCCTCTTCCTTCCTCAAATTTGTGATTTTAGTTTTTATAAATAAAATTGACTTGATCTGAAAAATTGACAATACCTGTGTCCATGTTGAGTCCAATTTCTGCTCCGGCTCCAGTGAAGGCCCCACTCCAGCTCGCCCCCGTCCCTGACTCCCCCTTCCCCCTGAGCTCACAGGGTGAGGTGCTGGGCCCCGGTACCGAGCTGCCGGACGTCAGCCGGTGGTGAGGCCTCACTGACGGCACCAGCAGCGAGCCGTAGCGCGGGTCGAACGCCGTGCCGTACATCTCGTGAACCCCCGGGCGTGAGTATGCCGAGCTCTGGGTGCCTATAGCGCCCCCTAGCGAGTAAGGGTGGTGGTGATGGTGGTGGTGGTGGTGGGACGGGTGCCAGGTGTCCGGGCTGGGCTGGTGTAGGTGGCTATGCAGGGAGGCGGAGGAGTACGGGTCCCCGGGGAAGGAGAGCTCTGTGTGGGAAGCCGACAGAGCGCTGCCCAGTGTGGAGGAGACCGACGGCTGGTAGGAGCTGTTCCAGAAGGAAGGAGGGAAACTTCGCTGGCTCATCGGGAATGATCCGTCTGAGGACACAGAAATCCACACCTTCACTTTACACAGTAAGATCGTTTACTTTCCATGAAAACCTAAAGTGACTAATTGCAGCACATTCAAGTTAAAAGCCTGAGTTTGAAGTTCATCCTTGACTTTGGGGGAAAAAGCAGTTTGACAGGAATTAACAAGAAATTCTAATAACAATGTCCACCTACTTACTACCTGATCCCTCATTTTAAAACTGTTTAAATGTTTTATTCATCTCTAATTTTACAGAACTAATCTGCAAAAATTCTAATAATCAATTCATCGTTTGAAACAAACAGCAAAAGTTCCAGATATTTGCAGTTTTTGACTGTGGGTCAAAAAACAAACAGTTTGAAGACGTCACCTTGGAGATCTGGAAAATTCAGATGACAATTTTTGAGATTACAATTTCCTGACATTTTATGGACAAAACAATTAGCTGATTATCTGATTATTGAATAATAAAACTAACCCTTAGTTGAGAGTCACTTGAACACAACGCGAGACACAGTATCACTAAAAGGAATGTGAAAAAATATAAGTCATAGGAAATCATTTTAACTGTGCTATGAGTTTAAATTATTCCAAGAACAGTTGCTAAAAAAAAATATGCAGCAATCCAAAAATATGTCACGCCTCTCCAAGATGAATGATTCCTATTTTTAAATAATTTAAGTCACTTCAAATAATAAAATTTTTTAATTTGTGGAAAATAATAATAGCAGCGGCGTGTCGTAGAGACAAGCAAGGTGAGCAGGGCTCGACCAGTTAAAACTGAAAATAGAAATCAGTTAGAATGATACAGAAGTCTGAGTGATGTCTCTCCTTACAACAGATGTAAGGAGAGACATCACTTCCACTGTGCTGTCCCGTTTTTGTCCCGTAAACGATCTGATATTGCCTGTTTGCCTCCATGTTGTACTTTACTGCCCTCTTGTGGCAGCAATGTATTGTCTCTGGAAGCTAGCGTGACTACCTGCCGTTTTATCTCCAGTTTCTGTCGTTTTCTCGGGGGTGCCCGTTGCACATTGACTGATCAGAGAGGGGAGCAGCATTTCTTGGACGTTTGCACATTTTACATAAAAATGTTATTTAAACCAACTCACTCACTTTTTTTTTCTACTTTATATTGCAATAAAAAAAAAAAAAAAACAAGGCCAGCAGTGAAACTGCCAACTGAGTGTCAAACAAGATACACCTCCTCTCCCTTTTCTGTTACATGGCTGGTAACATATAAAATACAACAGTGCTTACAAAAAGGAAGAAAGGCTGAGGGTCATAAAACACTATTCTCCAGCAGGAACAGAATGACAAGATACAAGACCAAAAAGATATATCAGATGATACATATTATTCATTTCTGCCAAAATAATCAAACTAATCTAAGGATTAGGATTATATTTTTACTTTATTGTTATTGTTCACCTATTTGTAGAATTGATAGTTATTACAAATGTCGTCTATGGGAAAAACTCAACCTCATCTTTTCCTTCTGACACATTTTGGTTGGATGTCCACCTTTTTTTCCCCACAGTATTCAGAGGTTTTCTGGTTTCAGAGTTTTGGTATTGCCAAATTAAATCTAAATCCTGTTTCAGAGGTTGATCTTCACTGGTATGAAGACACTGAATAGCAGCACAGAACTGGAAACATCAGCCTCAGTCTGAAAAGTGAAACTGTGTTACTTTTGACTGAAATGAATAAATACAGCCTTCGCTGGTTGTTGCACTGTAAGTAGTCTTCCTTTTTATATTTTTTATCTTTGCATGAGAATATTTAATCAAGTGTCACCAGGCAGAAATCTTATGAGAAACCAAGATAAAGCTAGTGGATCCTGGGAAATGATGTTTGCTACAAACAGCCTCAGTCTGTCAGTCAGAAAAAAAGAAACAAAGCACAGGAACAATAGAATAAAAAATTAAAACCTTAAAGGAGGAAGTTAATATCTTACAATGGTCACAATGCTGTGTAGAGGCATTTCCACACTGACGGACATGCAATTAGAGACAACAAACACACACACACACAGACAAAGACACACACACCTCTTACGGCCTTGTGGCTGCTTGAGGCAGGGTATGCAGTCGTCTGGCTGAGCGCTCGGCTGAAGTGCTCGTCTACCACGGCGCTGATGTCGCCCTGGAAGTAAGTGAAGAGGACGCAGCGGGAGCTCAGGTACTCGGCTCCCGGCGGCAGCTCCTTGTCCTCCTCTTTGATCGCCGGGGGCCCCAGGGGGCCGAGCCGGCTGCCGCTGTCCTGGGGATCTTGCATTTTGGAATACAAGGCCAGTTTCTGGGGAGGATATACAGATGTGCATAGGTTAAGAGAAGTGACTGTATTTGTCACATTCATTTTTTCATAGCTGCATTGATTTTAGGTGTTTGCAGAGACTGTGACATCGAAACCTCATAAAAATGAATCTATAGAATTTACTTTTCTGAACACTCTCGTGGGAGACTGACAAATAATATAAAAGCATATGGCACAATGAGTTTAATACTTAAACATCAACCCAAAGGTGTGCTTTTTATTGGACAATAACAAAAATAATGCTTTGCTCACAATAAAACTAATTTGATGGATTTGACTTAATGATGAACTATTAATCACTATGTCACTACACAGATATATTAACATGTAAAACACTGTGGTCACGTTCAAACCTTGTAACTTTGTAGGTTTTTCAGTCATTGTGTGCAGCAGTATAGTGACTGGTGCAAACTGTTTCACTGCTTAAATTACTGATATGATATAAATCATTGAAGATTTAAGATCATATTATATTATATCAAAACAAGACAAATGCATGTAATAAACTATATATAACAAACTATATAAAATAATTGATTAAATAAACAAAACAATTGAAATGTTTATTATCTAATGTGGTGGATAGCATGAGCTGACTGCTGATCCTCGGGCTGTTCAGGTGACAAAGTGAGTTTTGGCACTATGTGAAATATGCCTGAATGTTGACTGAGAGGTTTTAAGAGAGTGAAAAAAAGCCCTTTAACAGGTCGCAAAGGCCTCCCAAAAACCTGCTGCAGTCCAGCTACTGACGCTCACAGGCATGCAGTCCTCTAACACGCACTAATGTGACAGTAAAAAGTGGAATTAAAAGGTCTATGGTTCTTTAATATTTGGCCACTAATGCGACAATGAATGTAAAAAAATAAAAATAAAAATAATAACATGCCAAACAGTGTGAGATACATTTAAATTTTCAAATCTTAAACTAGATGCTTAGTTCAACATTGTAAAATTAGAGAAGGGAATAAATCTTTAAGCGAATTAATACTTGTTGCGGTTGTGCTAGATATTAAAATAAACCAGGAGACTCTATAAATATCCAGAATACAAATCAGCTTTAAACAAACTCTATAAACTCTTAAAACTAAACAGGCTGTGGGTGTGATTGTATATGACACATGAAATCCATCAATTTCGACTTGAATTCAGCTCAAAAGAGTTTCTAATATTCATTTACTTTTCTAAAATTAGCCTAAAGGGACGGGACAGACAAACTGTTCAACAACAACACTCTTATTTAACATGGAGGAATTATATTAATATCCATACAAATGCAAACTAAGCGAACCGAAGACCCAAAAGAAAGTTGAACATTCGCTTTAAGCTTTTACGCACCAACCTATCTACCAACAACCTCCCTGCGAGTGGCGCGTTCACACGGTCCATGCTTTGCGTTTTATAGGGTTTTAAGTGTTGAACAACTGGCTGTTTAACACATGTTTAGATATAAAGAGGATACAAAGTGGTGTTAAGGGCTGTAGGAGTTAAATAATTAAAATACAATATCATTAGCTGCTGGTTGTTTGGATAATAGCTGCGTAATCTCCTGAATTTACATGGATTGAAGTTTTGACGGGTTCTGAGGACTTTAAAACCTAAACGTTAAAGTTTCCTGTACATTGAATCTGATAATAAAGTCTTTGGTGTGGAGATAAGTAGTGTTTATGAAGCATATATGACCCATACCTGGTGGTGATAGGGGCTGTAGGAGCTGAAATAAGGCTGAGGACCAAACACTTGGTACATCACATCCAGGCAGCTCATGGCGAAGAAATCACGAAGAAGAACCAAGCGTCATTGAGAGAGCAGGTCTGTTCAGACGCAGAGGAAACAGCACTAATCCGGGCCGTGGAGAGTCCCTCTCTCTCTCTCTCTCTCTATCGCTCTCTTTCTCTCTCTCTCTCTCGCTCTCTCTGCTGCGCCGCTCTGCGCCCTTTACGCACTGCACTGCGGCCGGGCGCAACGGAGGGAACCCCCTTCAGCCTGTTCCTCCTCCTCCCTTCACTACCCCTCCTCCTCCTCCTCCTCCTCCTCCCTTCACACCCAACCCTCCTTCCCACCAATCAGAAGCCGAACTCTACCTCTGCCTTAAGGGACTTAAGAAAAACATTACAAGAACAGCGGCTTTGAAGCCAAATATCTGATTTTAATGAGCCACACATTTTATATTTTCTGCGACTTTTACATGAGTGATCTGCCTTCGCAATTCTGTATTTAACTATATTTCAGTGTGCAGCCATGCTGAGCTGCATATGTTCTTATTTTCAGTTTTTATTAGAGGTGTTTGTCATGTTGCAATTAACTCAGCAACAGTAAAGGTTCATCTAGTTTATTCTTTACCTTGGGAACAAGAGTGTAGTCAGATAATCTTAACTTAAAGGTTCACTTATTATCTTTCCAGCAGGAGCTTTTGACCACATCTACAGTGAGACCATTTGCCACACAAGCTCAATCTAATATAATTCAAGATAATCCATGAACATCAGACGTGGCTCCACTTGTGCAGTTTGTGTTTTTGTTCCTTGCAAAAGTCAATTCAACCCTTCATTAAGTAAGGTTGAGATATTTGTCAAACTCCTTCATCCATTTTCTTAATATCTTATTTCTTTTCAAGGTTGTGGCCGAGAAAAAGTTTGCGCAGCTGAATTTTCCGTCGTGTTTAAAGCCACAGTAAAGAATGTAACAACTGCCACTTGCTGCTAATTGAACGAGTAAACAAATCAAACCGACCAATGAGTGGAATGTAATGCTATGAATTCCCACAATCCCTCAGTGGCCTCCCAAATTCTGGAGGTCAAAGGTCAAATAGTTTGTTCCCGGTTTGGTGCTGTTAGGAGAGGTAGAGTAAGAAGATAAAGTGGTAAGTAAAGTTTTAAAATTAGTCTTATAGTAATGATAGATAGATAGATAGATAGATAGATAGATAGATAGATAGATAGATAGATAGATAGATAGATAGATAGATAGATAGATAGATAGATTTAATTATTATCATTAAATTACACATCTGTATTGTTTCCAGGCAGGAAGAGCATGAAAAATAAAGCTGTAATAATGTTTATTACTTTTTTCACACAGATTTTAAAATTACATATTTATTCAGTGAAACTTATAATTACTTTTTACATGAATTTTTTAAAATATTATTTAGTGGGAGTGTAAAATTGTTTTTCATTGAGATTTATTTAAAATAATCTTTCTTCTTTTTTTTAATATTAGGATATTCAGTATACAATGATCTTTTTTATAACTAATAGTATCTCAAATATATTGAATTACATCTGGTGACTTTGTCCAGCTTTATCTCATTTTCCTCTCATTTTTCATATCTTATATTTCAGCTGTAGGCTTATAATAACAGGTGGAAATGAAATCTGAGTTTATGGTAGTTTCCTCAAATTACATCAATATAATGTCAGTGCTATATAATGTCAGCCTACACTGATTTACAGCATATATTAACCTATTATTCTCAGTCTGTGTGCTCCGTCCACAGGTTTTAAAGATCAAGGCGACAAATCGAACACTTTCGCCTTGTGATGCATTAAATTTTCATGCACTCTCACAACACAAACACCACATTCAACAGCAGCAGTTCAGCACTTGCCAACTCTAACGAAACGTTTGATTACATCCTGAGTGAAAAAAAAAAAAACTGAGAAATTTCTGATCAGTTGCACCAATTTATTTAGGCTGAGTTGTTTACATGAAAATCTGGTCCCTAGAAAAATTAAGTCTCCAACTGACAAATCGTTATGAACTCCGACTGCAACTGAGCAAAATGATCTTATTTTTTTTCCATGAAAAATCTTCCCTTTTAATAATCTGTCACATTTTTTAATGATATCAAAATATTCCCATGATGTGTTTGTTAGTTTGTTAGTTAGTTAGTTTGTTTGTTTGTGGGGAGCAAAGGAGAAAAAGTTTGGTCTGATCCATTTATTATGGCTGTATATCTTTTCCTACATGTTACTTTAATGATCTCAGACGTGAAGTTTTCCTGCACTGACCACATG